>NW_019213291.1:126025-201468 GCF_002532875.2 Varroa jacobsoni | reverse complement strand
ATATGGGTATTGTAAACGTATTATTGATTAGGCCCTTTCAACGCTAACGAGAGAGCATTTTGCGCATGCTCGTGTTGACTACTTATTGCAACTTGTTGGTGGAAGCTAAATTTCTATTCCATCTATCACTGGCGAAAACTATGTAATTCCTAACAAAGATACCACTGAAAATGTCTAAATAAGTTTTACTGTGCCAACCATAAAATACGCGCTCCAAATGTAATAATCATCAACGTATTTTTGGATTCCCCAATATATATATATATATATGCATTACAAATATTTCAAATTACCGTCGAATACGTTTGAAAGCGCTCTTATCATATTGGTTCTGGTAAATGTCATAAATGATTAACGAAAAAACTACACTATCACTAAATAACAGGGCATTCGCGTTGTATGAAATAGATTCACAGGCTTTACTAAGTTTTTACAATCAGTAGATGGAAGAACCTCACCTATAAAACAGAAAAAAGTCTTTTTAATCCGGAAACTTCTTTGATACACAGGCCTCTCTAATGGCGCCTGGGAAGTTAGTGCTTTATATTGTTTGAAACGGATCAGTTTTGTCGTTTTAACTCAGTCAACCAGCTCAGTCAATTCGCTTTCCTGATCTTCCTTTATTAATGATACAGAAAAAAATCTACTTCTACTTCGGCCAGCTGTATGTGGGCAAAATTCTGCTTCTGATCTTTCGTTGCTATTTACTATATCATCATCGCCCTCAGTTCTCCGTGTCTATCGCCGCCGGATTCGTGGGGTGCCACGCCTGAGAACAATGGACGGCCCGGCGATCGCTCCCTATAGCAGTTACGATAGTAGCGGTCGGGCCGGCGTAGTCTTTACTGCCGCTGGCAGTTTATTGGCTAGCGGCTCCGGCCCACCTACTTAACGTTCGGACCGATGTGGGCGGTTTCGGGTGATTACTTTAGCGTCCGTCGGATAGATGAGGGAAAGGGAACCAGAAAAGATGACCTGAATGACAAACACGATGTACCAATTGAACAGTAACGCGGGAGAACATTGAAGAGACCACAAAAGGCTGACATTATTACAATTTGTCCGATATAGAAATGGGAAGTCATGTGTTATAGAGCATTTTGTCCTACGTAAATGAATCGATGTTGTAAATGTGACAGACTGTTAACAGACTGCGGCAAAATGGCTCGGGTAGATGCTAACCATAGTAGACTGCGAGGGAGACAAAGAAAGCCTTCTTTCTTGAAATACTGACTACAACCCAACTGAAGTTTTTGTAATTGCCAGTTGATCTATACATGACAGACGAGAGCCAGGGCGCTGTTTCATTGGTAATGGATCAGCTTTCGATGATCGCAAATCACGCGCCGTCGATCAGCCCCGGTTGTCTGCGATCAGCAGGAACAGAATCATTTGCCCGGGGAGAAAAAGCTGTCGACGACGCCTCCGTCTTGCCTTAGTTTTCGAAACCGGTGTCCGTTTACGAATATTTTAACATGGAGCATCAATATGATACGTCTGCAATAACAGACGACTGAAGTGACATAGAAATCACTGGCTTGCATATGTGGTATGTGTGTGCAGGGGGCCTACACAAGCCGTTATTCTGCACTTGTGGTCAGTTCATAAACTAATCGTAGGTAAAATAGCACTGTCAGTAAGCCTTATCTGATCTGTGGGCCTGTGGGTAGATGCATTATATAAATAGCTTGTATCAAGTAAGCTTTTTTAGAATGAATTAGATCTGATTACAGTGATAAAAGCCATATGTGCTTCCGTTTAGCTGTTTTGCTCAGAATGAAGAACTATTAGTTGTTTGCGGTTATCTAGATTTTGTTGTTCTTCTTTTATTTTTATACCAGGTTGTCGTCTCCTATGCCAACCGTTAGGGCTGTGGCTTTTCGAGTACTTATTACGGGTCTGATTTAATGATCTTTAGGCAGTCGCCAGAAGTTTGCTCGATGTTAAAATAATGTTGTCGGCATATCGCCTAATAGTGGTTTAGGTGCAAGGACGCGTTCGCAATATTAGCCAAAGCCAAACACATTCCTTTTCCCATCTATTCCTTTCTACAGAACTACAATGCAATAATGTTATTATTTCGTCGTACTATAATTGTAAAGCAACACGTAACCATAGAGGCCCAATGCTTTGACTAAATAAACAGGTAATGATACCAACAAGGTATTAGTTTCCCACATCCCATTCGTAAAAGGTAGGAACATTAAAAAACTTTCAATGCTTTTCGATACATTGCACCTCACTCTGTAACATGAAGGCGTTTCGACATTTTGTAGTGAACATTTATTATTACCGTACCTTATCTGTCTCTTTTCGTTCTTTTGTCCAGAGTACTAATCGTTTTTCCCTGCATACATGCGTCGTTGAACGCGTATTATTTTGTATAAACTAACACTAATGAGAATCTGCGTCCAACGCAGATGAAAGGATCGGGGCTTCCTTTACCGTGCGTAACCGCATAGATTCCTTAGAAGCATCTACATTATCATTGACATGACGCTACACGGATGAGTGGCTCTCTCCCTTAGTGGTCAACCTATTAATAGCAATAGCCCATCGACATTCGATACAAATCTGGAGGAGTGGGTAACACTTTCTTTTCATGCAGTGGCCATTTTGGATGTTTTTGTATAGCGATAAAGCACGATTCCGGATTTAAATTATCATAGATAAATAGATTAGTAAAGCCTTCTTTACAGATATGTGTTGTCGATAGAAAATTAATTATGTACGGTTACCATGCGAAACGATGTAAAACATCATATGGCTGAACCAAACTATACGTGTCGGCAAAAAATTGCTAATTGTTCCCGCTTGATTCTGTGCATAACTGGTCAATTTGAAAATTTTGATTGCCTGTTCCAAAGGCCGTTTCTATTTTTGATTTGCTGTTCGTTTCCGATGCATCTTTAAAGTACATTTTGTCTGCTATTTGCTTGTTTGTCTGAGTAAAGCGTTTTTGGAGATATCTGTCAATCCGACTCTATAATCGGGCTCAATAAAACATCGACGTTTCTCTTCGCTTTTCGTGTGAGTACGAGCCGCCAACTATTGCTCGTTAGAGCAAAGTCGAATAGTTACCTCGGAAGGTCCAAGCACTGAAGTGAGCTGCGGTCAAGAAAATACAGTGAGCTAAGATCTCCGTCTATTTGCTAGCTAAGTACAGGTGTCACGCAGCGCTTGTGACGAATGACATTGTCGGCGCTGCTCGGAAGTACAATTCAGGATGGAAGTTTTGGTTCTTTCAGATAACATTAATGGCGTCATTATGACAGTTTTGTATGTTGGCTGATAAAGGTAAGGAAGAAGGTAGCACATATACTAGCCGCGTCTTGCGTGGTTAACATTTTTGTTTCGGTTGATGCTTATGATTTCGGTAGTTTCAGAATTTCCGCTGTTTAGGCTATAAATATGGAGGGCAAAGTTTATAGATAGTCATCACCAATAGAGAAAAATGTTCCAAGCTCACACTTATTCAAGTTGCATGTGAACGGTTTTCGTAAATTCCTAAAGCGAGTTACTAATATGAATATATATATATATATATATAAAAAAAAATATATATATATATATATTTTTTTTTTTTTTATTAAATCAAGTATTTTTCTGTAATTGCTAGTTGATCCTTGGCGGCCGCATTGACTGGCCTTGATATTATGTACATACCTACCCCATTGGATGATTAAGGATGTTCAAATCAGGTTGACGGTAAGGTCGACAAGGCACGTTCAATCGTCGATCGTTTATATTTGCTATCTCCAAGCAGCATTTAATTAAATGCCGTATAAAAGGCCCAAAAGAAATGATTTAAGCGAATGACACCAGAGCTGACCATCGTTACGATGCTTGCCAACAGTGCTTATTACTGATGAAATGAAGCTCTCAATCACGTGCAACGATAAAAAATTTACTCACTTCATAATTGTTGTCTAAACAGTCGAACTATGTCGTTGGAATTTTGTTTCTGATGAAGATTTTAAAGTAAATTATTCGATTCAATCACTGAACTGCGCAACATAGTCGAACAAATGGTAAGAGTGGCTTATCCACTGAAGACCCACTGCTGTCGGTCAGTTTGGCTGCATGATAATGGTTCGTTCTTCCAATTTATGACTATATAAAGATAATAATAAATACTGTGCTGCAGCTAAATTGGCGGGCAGCGATGTCAAAATTTTTCTCCAACCTGTAGTTATGGTGATCGGTTATCAGTACGAACTATGTAGGACAATTTCGTTTGCCATTCAGTGGTGCTAATAAACTGTGCTGCTTGCATAGAGAAAGTGGATATTTTGCGGTTATTTTTGTGATATGTAGATGAATTCGGGTATTTGTTCCTTTGTTATAGCAACTTGTTTGGCAGGGAATCGCCATTTTTGTGTACTAGCTATCTTTCTAGTTCTTAGTTTGTTGACTAGTGACAAGTATATCGTCTTAGTTTTGTTTGTCACAAAATTTTGCATAGACTTCGGATCCCGAAGAAGAAACCAGTTTTCCAAATCTTCTAAAATACATTGTCATTATTCGCAGGACCAAAAAGCTTTCGAAACAGCTCTTTATGAGTATAACGCGCGTGTGAAGAAATCCATAACTAAGTGTATCACCTAAAAGCGGCTTTCAGCTGAAGAAGTGCACACCATTTATCATCTCGAGATCAACAACGATTGCCTTAAGTCATGTTCGAAGCATGATTATTAAATAGATTGACATCTAGATCAAAGTGTAGATCTCTTAGCCATAATCTTTATTTTGATTTGCCGCCTTAGCTTTTTTGCATCGGCAAAAAGGCGGTGTCGCGAATTCACCGTTTTCTAGACATATTCATTTTTCAAGTCTACAGCCTCTTTCAAGCCTCAAGGTACAATTTAGTGATTCTAACAAATATATGACAATGATCTTCGTTTTAAAAGAATATGAAAAAGCAAACGGTAAACGGTTTTGACTTTTCATCGTAGCATGAAAACCTAACTGCTAATACCTTTAGACAGAGTGGTGCGAAATTTAACTACATAGTAAAACTCTTATATGATCCGTTCTTATTAGCTTTACAAGTATTGCTTAAACTACCCCATTTGTGAATCTCCGCTGTCCTTTAGAGTACTAGGACAATCATTTTTATTGCTTAAAAAGGCCACATTTTTAGCAGCTTCTCATATATATAAAACTTACGTATCTTTGCCAGCAGTTCACGGGTCGCCGGGAGCAGCGACAGCGAAAATTTTGGTCCACTCTGTAAGCCTTTTGTCCTAAAATTTCATTAGCAGAAAATAGGAAACTAATAAACAAAAAAACAGCATTATCCTCTTAATTATTTGGTAATGTATTGTCCGCGCATATATTCATAGCTGTCGACCTAGATTAGTCCATTCAGTGTTCACTTTGTTTATATGATCATATCAACGGTAAATGATATCGAAGGGCGATTGCTCTGTTTCACTAAAATTTATTAAATCTACGGAGCCGTTGGCAACATTAGTTTGTCTCATATTCTAGATCGGCACCCATCTAAGCCATCCACTTCGCGAATAATAGTGAACATCTCTTCCTGTAGTAAGTGATACGGTTGTGCTAAGAACTCTGGCATATAACGGTATGTTATGATAAAATTAAAGTGTTATGTATAGAATTCGAACAAAGTTCATGTCCATCTCGATATGTCAAAATAAATTGTACTACGCCAATTACGAAAAATTTTTGAAGCATCGGATTATAACGAACACAAACATTTTGGAGCAGACGTGTATCGCACTTCGCCATGTTATGACTACGAAAGTGTTCTTATTCTAGAAACAGAACACGCTATGCCGTTTATGAAACGGTTGTTTGAAAAGGAGGTTTGTTTTTACGCTGTATCCATTGCAAAGATTTTAGGCTTGCAGCTTTATGCCTTCGCTTAGTTTCGGCTTCTGGGTACCATCTGATTGATACTGGTGGTTCTTTTGGGCGACTTCTAATACAGGCCTAGATTAGGACAAAACCTTTATCTTATTTCGGCAATATTTTATATACAGACCACAACTCACTGTAAATACAAATCGATTCTAATCACTTCTGTTCTACTAATATATTGTTGCTGGAAACTGTCAGGGATGGAAGAACTTTTTAAAACGCAAAAGCGACCCCTAATAATGTTCAGTTTTCGAATGTTCTATTAGACGTGACCTAGTGTGCTTGTATTGCTATATGTATTATTATAAGGTCACTTAAGTCATAGACGGTAGTTTATCATCGATTCCAGACAAGCAGATAGGTAGCCTTGAAGCTAATCAATTTTTCATTGAAAGAAAGACAACTTAATTTTTGCATCCTTTTCTGTTAGCTAAAAACTGACAGATTAGCTCAAAGGTGTCAATATTATGCACCTGATAAAACGGTTGCTAGAAACCATCTTCTTATCACCCCACCCAGGCACTATCTTGGCGTCACTGCAGATACAGCTTTTACAAGAAATGTTATAATCATCTCCGACGTATATTTATTCAGTATTAGAAGAACATATAAAAACTAAATTTAGAAGATTCTTATCCAGTCGGGCGTCTTCGGTAAACAAGCGGTCTTACAGAATATTCGGTAAGAAGTGTACAGGTAGCAAGTCACTTCTTTGTTCTTGTATTGTAATTATTTGATTGTTCGTGATACTTCCAACCTTTTTTCTGAAAACCACATTTGCCGACTGATCTCAGGGATAGGTGGGATGGTCCAGGTGAGAGAGCATCTGTTTGGGGCTGGCTGCCTCAGGCAATGTTTAACTGAACGTAGAACTCAAACATTCATACATGAAAGCTGAAGTGTTCAATTTTTAGGAGTAGCAGCCTTAAGATCCCAGATCCGCCAGTTAAAAGAGTAAAAATTCAAGCGGAAAAGTGGTAAAACTTAGTGAAGGAGCTGAAAAAAATCTATATATACTCGTTATCTATTAAACTGTAATGTCAGCTGAAATGAAGTTTTAGAAAGTGGAAATTTTGCATGCTTCTTTTGTGATTCACGTAAGAATTTACTAAAGAAATTTTTTTTGCCAGGTGCCTCGAGAAGTGCAAAGGCATCCGAAAAATATTATGCCATTGTCGAACACCTATAAGACCTGACCAGTAGCATTCAGAAACCGAAAGAATAGATACAAACACACATTTGTTTTTCAACGAAGAAGAATAAAAACGACTGATATCTACACAACCATCCAATTTATGTTGGGACAGACTATTTAGATGAGACCGCCTTATGGAGATCCGTGGTTGTTCAAGCCAATAATATTTCCTGTACACACTCTTGTTTATTGTATGACGCCGACAGCTATTTTTAATAGTCCAAAAAAACACCCCAAAAACACTATGATTTGACTGAATTCACCTTTTCATCAGAGATGACTAACCGACATTTAATTGATTACAACGAGACATTATTATAATTGAATCATATGAGAATCATCTATCTCTTAATCACTCGTTTGTCGTTCATTTTCTGTTCACTGCTATACGTAGTGCCATCTACACCATCTTTGAATCTGTCGACGTCATTTGAACGGCCTTCACCTAGCCTCGGCCGATCCTACTCGACTTCTTCGGCAGGCGCAACTCAAATTTGGTTATCAAGCTCATCGGCATCCAAATATTCGGTGTTTTTAAACGGGATCGATGCTTCCGCTTCTAGTAGGCCATCTGCAAGTGCAAAAAGACCGCTATCGGCCATTAGTTTAAGACATAACCGTCTAACGCGATATGATACACAGTGAGACACATAAGAGTCAATGAAAACGCTCTGAAGAATGTTGGTGATCAATCTTCATTCTTGGATCATCCGGGCAATTTGTCTCTTAGGAGGGCTGCGATACTCTTGGACTTCCTTTGCAAACGGTTGTATTTGTAATTTTGTGATGACTTGCGACGAACTCCCACACCTTACAAAGTCAACCGCTGAAATACTGTCGAAATGACAATTGTGGGTGAAGGACAACAAAAGCCGCGGACTCTTCGGGAAAAGTACCATGGCCAGAGTAAGCATACGATTCCGGTTCTGGTTGGAACGAAAGGTGTAATTTAACCCGGGATCAGGTCCCACTAAGCACCCCACCAGCGTCAGCATGAGACGAACCTTAAGCTTAAAGTGTTCTCTGATGGTTAACATCATCCCCTTCGTTCATATCCAGTCCATATGAGTGAATCGTTACACTAATTGTTCCTTAACAAACCTCTATATACTAACTATATAATTAGCTTAATTGTGCTGTACTAATGGTTTAGAAAATCAGTGATATAATGACTATATCACATGGGCATACTTCTACTCTGACGAGATGGATTTTAGTGAGTGTATCGAGACAAAGCGTGTTATTATGGTAAATAGGATTATACATGTACCGCCCTTCTTCAGCCAATGGAAGATGTTAGTTAACAGGTATAATAAACCGATAAACTTTAGGTGCTGCTAAGTACTTCTACAAGTAGATGTTTTACATTGACTTCAGCCCCATGTCCCCCTAGGTATTTAGCTATAACATAGGTTTGCGGTTTTGCCATTGTTAGCGTATGACAAATACTAGAAAAAATGAGCAGTACCGTTATGTTGAAGGCTGATTATTTCAGCACGGAATAATAATGTATAGCTGGACGGCGTAACCTAGACTATTAGAAAAATCTGTGTTACCGCTCCCGATGCTTTGAATCGTTTGCAACGTACTTTCAGCAGCATAACTTGGTAATGAGGAAAGTTGGCTAAGAAGACGAACTGAGTAGACCTTTATTATTATTACAATGATGTAACGGACCACTTTGAAAAACTGGGCAGCTATTATTTGTCTGCTGCGACAATGGCGATCGTATCGTCAAGCGCTCGCAGGTCACAATACGCAACCGTGTTTATGACTAATTGAAAATTCGTATTCGTCTATAGAGACAACCATAAACCGCCGGCCGTTAAATCTAGACATTTCAGGTTTTACTTATTCCAGTCATATCGATCTTGATGTATTAGCTGCGAATATGTATGTACTCATACATCCAATTATCACTAGAACAATAGTATCTCCGTCGTGCGGCATTTGGGTGTTCTTTGAAAGTAAAATCATTCATCCCCTGCTTTGGATTGCCTACCAGCGTGATGCCCGACTATTATCACTGACATCCTAACAGCAATCATCTTATTTAGAAATATTTACAAACCGCGCCTGTATACAAAGTGTGTTTTCAGCCTGTGCTGCTTGTCGGAACTACTTTCCGATACAGCTGCGACGACATAATATGGTGTTGAATTAACTGTCAAAGGTACGTGTTTGTGTTCGCTTTTTTCCGGTAAATTTTCCTTTGTTCTCCAGGGGTTACTCGCCGCCGTGGCCAAGATGACGTAGACTGGAAGCCGTTTCCCATGGTTCCCGAGAGAGAAGTAAAGAGACATAAGAGAATAGTAGCTGGAGAATCTTCAATTACTACACGGGCAGCCGCCAAAGCCTCGAGAGATTGTCGGAAATAGAAACGTAATTGGACGACACCCTTGGACGGAACGGTAAATCTTCGTAAGCAGGCACCTGTACAATGTAAAGTAGCGTGAGAAAGAGCTGGTTCAACGAAACAGAATCGGATCCGACGAGAAGGTGGACAGCCGCTGTGAATATAAAGTGAATAAGCAATGTGGATTACCTTACATGACCATGATAGGTATATTTTTTTCTGAGAAGCTTTCAGACGACCTGAGGCTACATATGACAGTAGTTTGGGAGGTAACAGAATCATATTTCGGACAGTGAACTTTTTTCAGAACGCTCTGTGATTAAAAAACAGACTTAAATCTTCAATAAAACTATTTCATGAAATACATTCATTACTGCCTTTCTCTGTCGTTATACCCGCTAAAGCAAAGCATACTTGGTGCAACAGATTTATGAAATTTTTTTCCTTAAGTGCTTTTTACAGTGAGTGTATTTGCAAGTGAGGGTATATGCACGAGCAAATATGACATCCGTCCGAATGTTATTTTAGCTTAGACGACTGCAACCAATACATTATATCATTGGACTATTCAACAATTTTAAGGACGCAATAGTATATTTATCATCAGTTTACCTGATTTCTGATGAATACCTGACAGCTGGTGTGATATGGAAGGAGCGAGATTAAACGTTTCCTCTTTTTACGGGAAATTTACTCAAGCTTGTCTATCCCGAGATACTTTTAAAGGGATCGTCATCGTCTGAATTATTAATGCAACGTCAGTAGAAATAGAAGGATTTTTAAGATGTCAAACGTAACAACTTTGTCTAAGTTTTGAGGTAATAACTTATTCGAATATCGCATGCAGTTTGTTGATTCGCTCGTTAAAGATTCGTTCATTGTTTTATCCGGCAATGCCATAAACAAAATTTGAGACCTATACATATTTTTGTGTTAATAATACGGCTGTATGTGTTGTGCACTAAGGTAACTAACGTGATGCGGCTGCACGCCGTTGAACTGGGAGCAGTGGTAGCGTGTTATGCAGTACTTAGTATGAAGTCGTTCGAGAGATGGTGTTGCACGGCGATTTTAATGAGAGTAATGCTACAACGCTCACTGATTCTGGAGTGCCATAGCGGCCCACAAAGTGCATGCGAAACATACTGAGGTGAAGCGTCGAAAACCGATGGCTCGTTCATCGAGCAAAAGAAGTTCGTCAAAGCTCGACGCATCTTTGCATTACGATATAGACTAATACAGAATTCAGTCTGACAAAAAAGCAGACTGCGTTTGCTGCACCACTGATAGAAAGGCAGGAAAGAAGAAAATACAAGATATGTACAAATACATATTTTAATGCGATTTAATCGACGGAGGAGTATTTTGCGATTTTAATGATCTGATATATATATATATATACATACGGTAGCTATAGTACACGTACGACATAAGTGCCTCTATAGAATTTCGTTTGTACTGAACATGTATACATGTGAATTCATATTAAAGAAATGGAATGAGTCTATTGAATTGTAATGTGAGGATAAAAAAAACAACGTATGAAGAGTATATCTACAAAAACGCGTATTGTTATTTATTTGTATAATAGGACGCAAGCTTCTTTATATGTAATTTTTATGCGCAAAATTTTTCATTAGATGAGCAAAGTCGCATAGATCAAACGATTGTATTATTAGGACGGCGAAAATTTTCACTGAATAAAGTTTGAGAACCTATCCGCCATCCAAACACAAGTATATTCACAAAGTTCATCGTTTTAGGGTAAAACGAGCATCGAAGAAGCCGAAGATATATTATTTTTTATATAGATAAGCATATATATGTATATGTATGCATACGGAAGCTTAGAGGATAAATCTTTGTAAGTAATCCTTTGTTTAGCGTAGTATTGGGTATATATATGTACTATCAAAACTAAACTTTTCGAACTTAGTCACAACAAAAAAATATTTAAAATGTGCCTACTGTTCCAATTCAGTAAGATACATTTATTTTTATTTCGATTCCGGTAATCATGTTTTCCAGAAATGAATGATGCATAATATAATTTAGCAAGTATATATTTCACAAGCTTGTTCGTTTAAAATAGGATGTCTAGATTATTCGTTTGATTAGGATTGAAGTTGTCGACATTTGACTTAACACAATAATTTCCTGGCCTTGCAAGCGTCCCTGCCAGTACGTTATTTTACGGTGGTTAAAATTCCTTGACACTGGGCCAATGGACTGCTGATGTTAGACACAAATATTGTAAAAAAAATCTCAAATTGAGATTTAATCTACTAAAGGGGCAAGTTAAAAATATCAATTATCAAACTTTTTAACCAAGATACAACGTTAGTTTCACATTGAAGAAGCACCGAATAACGTCCTTTTTGATTTTCATTTACAGAATAATCACCACTAAATGTTTGCAAATTGCTCTAGGCGTGTTGCCTATTTTGACAATGGATTAAGTCAATGGGAAGTAGCCTGTACGAGAGAGGTCCAGCAGGCGATAACTGCTACGAAAGTAGTGATTTAGAAACCAAACAATCTCTGAATAATCTGTTTTTGATTGTGCGACTTAGTTCTTTATTACTTGATTATCCCGTTAAGTTTAAAGCAAATGTAAAGGATTCAAGATGCAACGCACGTAGCACTACGTGATAACTTAGACTGTGACCCCTATTTGCGTACTAACAACTACAGCATGGTCCACGGTTCAGTTTACCATTTAATTTTGAATTCACGAAAATTAAGCGTGTGGGTGCGTAAATCGTGAATTTAATTAAAACTAGTGCTAACCTCTATCTGCTGTTGTATTAGTTAGGAACACTGGTGACACTTTCGCCCGTCATTTAGTAATACATCAATTTTTTTCAAGAAGGTTTGGCATCGTAAACATGGTCCTCCTCTATTCGAAGCCAATGTATTTCTTGGGCATATATTCCATATAGCGGCTCTCGCTGAACGCTCAGCTGACCCGATACGGGTAACCTGTAAATCCCAACCAGTAGCTGCAATGTGCTAATTAAACCATGTTATCTCTAGTTAATTGTGTAACGTGCGATGTTGCATTTTAAATTATTTCTTCATAGAGTTGTTTCGTGATTTTTCTTGCTCCAGACGTGGATTGTAATATAGTCTTGGGCATTAGGTGACCAGTAGCACCGAATCGTAAACCGCTATTCGAAGCCGGTATAGTCGTGACGTAGTACACAATATCTAAGGAATAATATCAAGCGAAGTGCTCCTTAACTATTGCATAGTTTTGCTGGAACAGTTGTTCTATTTTATAGCAGTCATGTTAGAGACATTGCTGCAAAAATGTACTTTCGGTGCCGGGGCATCATTTATTTTTCATCTTTTCGTACAGCTCCAGTGACATCCAGTAAATGATAGTGGCGGCTAAAGGGTTAATGAAGACATGTTTAATGCCTAAAGATTCCCAGGTAGCAACTGCGCCAGATTTAGCGACTACAATACAGATATAAATTATTGGATTAACCACAGAACGTCTGGTAAAACGTTATGTCGAAAACAATAATATTTTTTTAGATCAAATGTAAGAAACCAAACGAGTAGCTAAATGGAGTGGTCGTAGATAGCGCGTTCGGGATTTTAAGGTAACGAAGTTTATAGGGTAGCATAAGGACAACGCTGGACACCAGCAACGACAGGAGATGGTCATCTACGGGTCGATTCTTATTGAAGTCTGAATATATATTTGTGTTTTGATTTGTTCGCCTATAATAACTTACGTTGTGTACTTCTTTCGACCCAAACTTTTTTCTGTTTACTTGCATTTTTTTTAGAAAAATTGTTAAGAAATGGAAAACTAAGGGAAAAAAAGGAAAAACAATGAGTGGCTTCAACAGAAGAAAGGAATAACTGCAAAATTTGGGTTAAGTAAGGTTTCAGACTGGCACTGCGTGTGAGGTGAGGGCCTAATTCAACTTAAACAGACTGAGCCTTCGTATTGCTGTAAAAGTAACTTGTTTGCCTACTGAACTTGAGAACCTTTCGTCTAATGCTGGCGGGTAGGCTTTTAAAGCAACGTTTAACGGCAGTCCTGAATATAAAACTTCAAGCATTTAGAAAGAGCAGATTATTCGAGTTTATATTGGCAATTTCGAAATAACGGTCAGTGATTTTATGTTTGTAGAACACGTACAGTGCAGTCGTAGACTAATTACAAAAAGGAAAAATAAATGGGGTTATTGGAAAGTAATAGTTTGATAGGCTACTGACTAGCTGCGACGAAATGATTTTACAATAAATAATTGTGAAGGTTTTGATAAGCCGGCGTTCGCCATCATGGCAACCAATCAACAATAAAGAGATAAAAAAAAGTATGAACTTGCTATCAAACTGAGCTTTACGTCCGATGAAGTATAGCACAGGCCAAATTAAATCATTAAAACAGGCCCATGACACGACTGCAGCAAAGCAGCTGCATTGGGTTAACATTTTTATAGTGGAAGGAATGTAATCGATGCAATAGAAAAACTGTATAATAAAGTATAACTTGTGTTGAATATGGTAACGTATGACTAGAATATGAAATAGTTAACTGGATGTAACGCCAATCATATTTGTTAGTTCAAGCAGGCTAATCAACTGTCCACAGAAAAGCTGCGTGATTCTTCGATCACGCAGCTTCATCAATGGAAAATGTGGTAGCTATAAACGGTGAAGTACGCTAACTGCAATATAGATATCTGTTATATGGACCTGTGTTGTAATTTTTGGACATAGACAGATCAGATGAATCTGTCATCGAAAACACGGGTCAGTGTGGTATTCTACTGAAACCCTATAGAATGCGTATGTTAGTTTGTACTCTCGTAATAACTACGTATAATGGAGGCGTGTTTCCATTCATCTATTTTTTTTTGTGAAATAATACGTTTCATCGTTCTGATAATAGATTGATCTTTTTTGTAAGGGTTGTTTCTTTTTCTTCTTTCAGACGGTAAATGTAACTTTGAAAAATTAAAAAAAAATTGACTTGTTTGACCAATATATAATGTCACACGTTATTCAAAGGTATTTGTTACAATGGGGGTATGTATGCATGAAACGATAATGCTATTTTTTCATATTGCTTCATTATTGATTAGCAATAATCTAAAATGTATATTGTAAAAGGTAAGTGATTTATGATTTAACATTAGAAAATCATTAGAATTTGGATAAGATGGACCTTAACCATCTACATCACTAGTTATTGAATTAAGTTATTAGAATAACGGACCACTAACGTAAGGTAATCAATTCCTTGAATTAGGAAAACTATAGGGTTAACTATAACGGGATGTATAGAGAGTGTAACAGTAATTAATTTCGTTAATATTTAAAAAACAGCGGAATATCTGAAGCGAGGGAGTATATTTTTTAAATATTTTAGCAGAAAAATTAAATAATTGATAAGTAGATAGAAGTAATTACAACAGGAGAGCTGTTGCTGTAAATCCAAGCTATCGTTCAACTGACGCTAAGTTGTGCCCGTTAAATAAACGACAAAAGAGGCTCGGTGCGAAGTACGCAAGTTATTCCGCGTATTATAATGATATTATTAGCTAACTACAAACTTACAGTCAGCATTCCGTTGCGTCATTGCGGAGATAGTACCTAGCGCCAGAAGGCTGCAAGCATTTAGAAAATATTGGTGACAAGTATTCATAGAACTGTGCTTCTTGCAGGATCCCGGTTCCTTTGCCATTGCAGAACCATTGACTTAGACAGTTATTACTGATCTGAGAAAACTAGGGTAAGTTTGTTGCAGACATCCACATATCGCATTGATCGAGTCGAGAAAGCTTGGGCTTTTTTAGAATACTAATATGCACGTGGACCGAAATGATCAACAAGTCATGGTGCACTAATTTTATATGTACTTTTCGTGAATTTAACTATGACATCCGTGTGTTTCTCAATGAACGGTAAGTGATTTACTCTGCTGCGGTGTTCTAGTCAGTTCGACACAGATGCCATACAAATAGGCGCCGATGTTTTTTTTTTGATGATGTTTTTTTTGGGGGCTCGTTATTGACTCCTGGGCTTCAGTTCGTTTTGAAGTACTGATATAGGCCCTTGAAGGGACAAGGCAATGTAGATAAGTCGTCTTAAACGTAAAAAGTCATGTGATTGCCTTCATTAAAAAGTCGAAACCATTATCGGTGCTATATCTATCGGAGAACAAGGCTAAATAAATGTTTCAAGTTTTACGTAATGAGTGTTACAAATAGTGAGGCTGTAGTGGCAGGAAGTGGCTTACTCACGCTGACAATGCTTGTGGCCTTCGCTAAGAAAAAGCGGCCTGTATTCAGAACTGTCTCAAGTTAAGTTGAGGTGGTCGATCTAATTGGATGTCCCTGGCCTACATCTAATTTTCGTTGCGAGAATTGAAGACTAAATGTGCGATAATAAACATGCGAGGGTCGATACTGTGGTAGCCACAGTTGATTCGCTATAGTAATATAACTCTCTATAGTGAATCTTAACTTGACCAATTTCAATAACTTACCTTCGGGCTGCGAGAAGGTAAAAAATAAGATTATCTGCCTTACGATCGAACAATTTATTCTTACTTCTGTGTGGATACTAGATTTAATTTAAGCCAACTTATATAGCTAATAGTGAAAGTACAGTTTCGGAGCGAGAAGCCATTATACAAGTCAAACAATAAAGGCCATTAATTCGTGTGTGACGTGACTAAACTCATAAGCAGGTAGCTTCAGAGCCTCATTCGTACGTATAGTCTACCACAGGTTAAGTGTGTCCTTGGCAAATGTATAGAAATGTATGCATTTTGCTAGAGAGGACTAGCGATATGAAACGTTCCCATCTATTCCTTTTTCCTGTCCTTTTTTTGTGTAAGCGAAGTGATGACGTCGTTAGTGTGTATACATAATGTATATAAATATAATTGAAAATGACTCCTTGTACCGCATTAGCTGTCTATTGTAAATTCGCTGACACAGAAGCAATGTCTAATGTATATCTTATTTTTTAGTACCTATTTATCAAGGTCCAGTATTTTGTCAGCAAGATCTGTTATCTATCCTTAGTTATACTGTTCTAAGGTCTCTGCCTTTACACTCGGTATCGGGTTATTAAATCAGCTGTTGAGTTCAAACCTGATTGTACATTAGCGTTCAACGTTTATCTTTTTCACATTCAATTAAATTTTATATTATGAAGAGTTAGAACGCGCCTTTATCCTATGTTGTTAACTAGCTATCAGTGAATAGAGGTGTTATCGCTGCCAGTCGTAATAACATTGATGAGCACAAACCGTTGGGTGTCCAAACCTCGTCCATCAGCAATTTGTCTCTCCAGTTAAAGTGAGGTAACCTTTTGATAATTCAATTGATATATTGTAAATTACGTATACACGGATGTTTCTGCATTAAAAACTATTATTAAAATACTAAAAAAAAAATAATAAAAAAATAAATAATTAATAAATAACTAAATAAAATAATGAAAAAAAAAATCGTGTTCTAAACTTATTTCAGCATACCTTGTTATACCGTCTCATACAGATTGACTATACTTATATTCACTAGACTATACAACGAAGGCCGTACAGAGTCAGATACGACTTCGGATGAATAATATTTAACGCTAAAGTCCGCGCTGGATGAATGCGCGCCGAATAAGTCTTTTGCTTCTTAATAGAAATAATACTAACAATAATGTCGGCACCTGAAAAAACAGGATCCGTTCTATGCGAATGCCGGTGCTACAGAAAGCGTAAAAGGAGACGAAAAAGGGGAATCGATGGCTTCAGACGAAGGAGGGAATGAAACTTCTGAAGCGAACGAATTAGCCCGACAGGCAGTGCATAAGAGCTTACGAGAAACACGGACGCTTTGTGGAGACAAATGCATTAAATATGTAAATTACAAAGAAAGTTTTATAGCTTTTGTTAATTTACTGGAAGTTGCCACCGTTCATTCAGGAAGAATTAAACGTAGTTTCTTCTACAGAGCCTGGGAAGGTCAGATGACTGTTAGACAGAATATAGGCGACTGTAAATAATGCTGTGGCTGCTCTAGCGTTAATAAAAGGCTTTGGGCCTTGGTTTGCCATCACATGCTTTGATGTCCTACACTATGGTATGATTAAACTTGCTTTGGAGATAGAAGGGACACAACTTACTAATCTCATGCTTGGGTAGAAGAATCGCTGAAATATTTCGCCTTAAGAAGTGAATCTTTTAGCATCTCGCAATTCCCTTCTTATTCATATTCTTTATTTATTTTAGACAACAAAGCTAATCTACCTTGTTTTAGATGCCTGTTTTAGAAATTTGGATTAGATGTTATTTTATCTCTATTTAACCAAACCTCTGTTTATTTGTCAGTATGATTCAAATCGACCTCCTAAAGCAGCCGGATTAGGATGATTTTCGCCGGGCTGCAGTTTCGTCATGAAGAGCTGCGCGCAATGGGTGGATGAATGCATTGAACCTGCTTTTTTTAGATAATGTAATGCATAATTGTTCTTTCGCAATTTTCCTATTTTAGGCTGTCTTTTCAAGAATCTTTTAATGCACCTATGATAAAGATGAAAGGGCTGACTAAGTTATATTTTGGTAAAAAAAATTCTAATGACAAGACCGCAACCGAATGCTTATATGGAGATCTGTATAGGGGGAAGGGTGTATTTTTGATGCCAGTCGAAGGGTCTCGTCGAACTGAGTCAGGATGCAATACATGGCCCTCCACCTAAATCTTATAATTCGGGTTGAAAATGTTTCCTGTAAGGTGAAAACTTAACAGTGTTCTATGTAAAGGGAATCGTTTTCGCTACCAATCCATAGATCTCAAGCTGAATAAAAATAATAAGCACCTCCCTATACCTAGACTGAATGTTTTGGCGTAAAAATGGTCAAAAACATGTTGAGAGGTTAGGCGCGTTCGCATCACAGTCGAATGATGACGAATACTTTAGTCGAACAGTTTCTTGTGTTAATTTTCGACATCAATCGATAAATCTCGACAAATTGAATAAAAATGTAATAGATCTAAGTTGTTCCTTCCTACAGAAGAAGCACGTTGTAAGCTAAACAGACACTCTTTTCTATCCTTTTCTGAGGTCTAAATTTCAAAGTGCATGCACTATTTAAAAAAAAAATACGCAAAACTTTCCCAATTGACGAAGTAGAAGTTGCACTTAAAGTCAAAAAACTGCGTGAATTAAAAAAAAAAACAGATAGAAAACGGCAGAGATGAAACAAAGGCTTAAAAACCGACTAGAAATAAATTTTTGGACAAACAATTGAAGTTCACTGAATTAGAAAGGAATAAGAAAAGGATTAAACTGTCGGAGTCCAATAGCTAATCATGATCAAACGTTGTTGACTGACCAATACAACAACGGCTTACGAATTAGCAACAACAAAAATGATTTCGTACTAAACAAATTAAATATATGCAAATTTTATCTAGACTTAATACTCCGCCTTTCGGCGGGTATTTAAATACATAGTCGATTTCCACTCGAAGTATAGCTATTACGATAGAATGCGTAAAGTGGACCTCGACGTGTGCTTCGGTGACCTACGAAAAACATAGATAAATCTGCCGGGCTTTTTCCTTTTTAGACGACTTTTTCGCCGTTGTTTAGTCAGGAATATCAGCGTACTGCTAGAAGAGTTTCTTCCTTCCTTTTTGTCTTTGTGGAAAAGACAAGCTTCGACCTATCCAATTCTATATACAGCGCCTTTGTGTATATATGATGCGCGTTTACGACTGGCAGATCCTGCCAATATATGGCCATTATTACTATCGCTTGCTATCGTCCATAGTAAAGGTTTGCCGCTACGATAATTGACGTCGAAGGCAGTGGACGTTCGGCTGCTTGGGGTTAAAATATAAGATGGAACTCCGTTACATAGGTTTATATTTATTTGCCTACAAGGCTGTAACGGACAGTAACACCGTATTAAAAACAGGTAGGATCGTTTATTGCAAAAAAACCTGACTTGCATTTGAAGTGGCAATAACTCTGGTACGCTGTACCAACTGACGCTCCTTTGAAGAAGGCGTATGCGACATGAGAAGAATTCGCTTGCAGATGGCTTCTGAGGCTATATCTTTGTGCCTTGTGAAAAGTACCAAAAAGAAGTACCTTGTGAAAAATAGCACTAATTTCGGCATCAAGAATGACTCAGAACTTTTGCTCTATTCATTTTATATTAGCTTGATTTACTAAAGGAATAAAAGTACTGAGCCGCCAGAGAGCGAGGATGTTGCCCGTCGCGAATGTGTGCGGAGTTCCCTGCAGTCCTAGTGACAATAACGTCATTAGGAGGTGATAGCATATGAATTTTAGTAAGCATGCATAGTTTAAACCCACAGCAGGGTCTCAGCTTTTTTTTCATTGTAATATTTATAATGACTTGAATGTGGATTTGACGCTTCCGTAAGTAACGACCGAAAAAAAATAAGATGACCCCTATAACTTGAAGAACACTGGCTAGTTTAGAAGAGCGCTTTAATCTTATGAGTCAAAATAATTTAAAAATACCCTTTATTTTAAGATAAACGAAAATGTGTTATAGTCCTTGACAAAAATGATTTCTGTGTCTGTATATTTCGTTATAAAACCGATTTATTTTTGAAACAGACAAGCCGTTAGGGTTGCATACCCAAAAACGATTTTCTCATTCAGAGTTTACTTTATGACGGACAGCTAGTTTTACTTCTCTAACTTAAGCCTGCTTTTAAAGAGAGCGTTTGAATAATTTATCCATAAACAAGTACCACGTGATTTTCGGGCACTGTTTCCGATCGTATTTGTTGCAGCAGGCCCCTTCGTTGCCATCCTTATTTCCTATTGGTTTATAAATATGCATACAACTTTCAATGACATATAAGGTTATTATATCATTCCTCGGGACGATGACCGAGGTGATGATATGATCATCGATATATGCGTTTATGGTTTCTCTATTTATACTTCACATGATGAGTGCCATAGCTGCTTTTACTACAACTTCAGCCCGCAGGGCACACCTCAGCACACAGGCTACATCTAGAAAGCGCACAGTCGCTTAAACCGATCCCCCGGGGTGTCCACTCTCTGTACGTAGCTGAAACTTCCAGACTACTAACTAGCTAGAATGTAGGTTTTCATTTCTCAGCCGCTAATAATGGAGCCGGAGCTAATTAGTGTGTCTCAGGGTGAGAGAACCAATAATTGACGTGGCCAGCTGGGCCTAGCGTTCTTATAAAAAAGAAAAAAAAAACAGGAAACAAGCCGATAGACAACAAAATAAAAGTCAGAGCAACAAAAGCATGCTTAGAGAAACCATAAAATGAGGCTCGCCAGGGAAAAAGGTGCTAAGATCGTGATAACAACCACACGCACTCAAGTGAAGAGATTTCTCAGAAAAGCTATTTTGTTTACTCTACTTATGTAGGAATGTATTAGGGCCGGGAAACGGTGGTCGTTCTGATGCGGTAGATCTACTCAAGAAATTTTCCACAACATAGATAATTATAATGTCATAGCATCTTGTATAGTCGTATAAGGTTCTAAGATTTTTAGATCTCAAAGAACAATACACAATCATTATATATTATTATTATGAAGCTGATAATAATCTTAACATAAGGATACTTAAAAGATAATGTCATATCATACATTTTCTAAAAAGCTGGAACTGCATAAAAATGTTTCTGGATAATTTTGGTGTAATATATATAAAATATGGTTACATATGGATATGGATAGTATACAGATAAATATGGATAAGGAATGGTATAGTATAGAGGATTAGCGTAATGTGAAGCAGCGACTTCTAGTGTCTAGTTCATAAAAAAGATCTCTGCCCTTTTATCCATTTTTGACATATATTCCATAACAAACGACAGCTCAGGTATTAAAATGCTGCTATCTGGGATTTCGAGAAACATACGGAGTTTTGTACTTTTGTAACCAAAGTGTGTACCCAATGTAGTTCCTAACACGGCCATATATACTGCAGTTATGTTGTAGTATATATACGTAGTAATTTGTCGGTGGGTTGTTTTGTTCAGTTCTAGCAAGATTGTAAGCGAAATATGAATAACTACATAATAATCTCGCGCCATGCTCCTAGGTAGACAGGTCTAAAATGATAAAACATTTATATGATGTTTTTTAGGTCTTATTGCTTAGCTACCTAAGCAACACCATAGCTCCTAGGTTTCGACAGGGATTTCAATCGTGTTTGGTTAAAGGGGACCTTAATAATCTCATATAATTTTTTCTTGCAGGATCAATATAGTTGCTTGACACGATACTCGATATTGGGTCTGTGACTGTAGACGATATGCACATGCCCTAATCTACGCAGGTAAGGAAACAGAACCCCCAAGCTAGGCAATGAATTGTATTCTCAAAATATCACTAAAAGCATAACGAGAGTTAAATACAGTAGAACTTGTCGACTTTGAATTATATATGTTCTTTCAAACTTACCAGATTATATTTATTTTCCTAATCAGCTTTTTATAAATCACTAGTTCTACATCAACGCATCGACACCCCTATTCTATCTGGCAAACGTAACTTGTTTTCTCTACAGTAACACAGGCACCTTATCACTGATATGGTCGAAGGTCTTGGCCGTGATCATCAAACCCCGTCCCCTTTGCTGTGTGTCCAACAAGAACCTTGGCTATATGTGGCGACCGCTGCAACAGGTGAATGAAGTACACGGTGCAATACTGTCTGTAGATCGAAAAAAGGCCGAAAAGGTATAGGCCCACCTGACTTTTTGTCGACTGATTGTTCCTCGTTTCGGAAGCAGTATTCGCCACAGCGGCCGCTCGGACGAAGAAGATTAAAGGGAATATCAAATAAAAATGAGAGGGAAAAGGCGAAAACGTTTGTACTGTGTGGGTACATCTAAATATGTCGTACCCGGTATCAGCTTGTTGCAATTGTGACATCGGCAAAATGGAACTGATTGAAGTTCACTTGACGAACTATTTGCGGCCGGTCATAATAACAGCAGAGTGTGTGCTTAAGCAAACAGCTACAGCATAATGCGTCCATAGCATAGCTTAGCGGCGTTAACAGCGAAATCTAATAGTAAACGGGGTGAATCATAAGGCCGCACACGGTAATCAATCTCAAGAATCTTAAGGCAAGAAATAGCGAGCAGAGGAAACAACGAATTGCCTGACAAAGACAGGACGAAAATTGATCGAGAACTTTTGGAAGCAGATAATGTTGTGTACGTGACAAGCTGTTTTTAATCGTAGTTCCATACCTATAAATGAAATGTTTTTCCCGTCGTCTCGTTATTCCTTACCTAAATATAGCACGCCCTTAATATAGTCGTATTATTTTGAATAACCTTACGCTTTTTTAGGGAGATTCTACCATTTTGTAATTTATTAAGCTCTATAATAATCTGCATTTAGATTGTGTCCTATACAAAATAAAGGTACTTGCATGTCTATATGTGCAGGAAGCAAAAGAACTGCTCGATGAAAAGTATTACGTTTGAGCAGTGCCAGAATACGTAGCAGCAGTTCCAAAAAAACTGTATATCATTCGCTTTAGTCGTCTTCTAATTTTAGCCTCAAGTTATACAAATGCAGAATATTCTCTTCTCTATATGACAAAAGCTTACAGATAGACCAAATAGATGCTGTACAGTCTGTGTTTTCTAAAGTTATCACCGACAGAGAAACACTGAAGCTTTTCGAACAATTACTAACTGGTATAAAGCGAGATACATCGAAGTCGAGTTCGTATTATTGGTGCCTTTATTTAAAACATCTATGAATGTTACAGTCTCCATAATATCTAATCGCGAGCAAAAAATGGTGCTACCTATAGATCCCGTCCACTGTTTTCGTAATACTTTCAACACAAGCCTAGGTAATACGTGGTTATTATATGTATGTAGGCAGCATCCGCGCGTAATACAAAACACTACCCATCTTACGGTATCTAATGTTTACGGGAAACGTTGCTAATATACACAACGTTGATAGTGTATTTCTTGATGACATCCCACTAGCTGCATGGGATACGCCAGTAGCGATCAAGAGCGCTTCCCAGAAGTCCTAACAGGCAGCATTTGCCGGTATCTGCGTTTAACTTTGCTCGAATTATCGATTTGTTAAGAAAAAAGCAAAGTTCAAATCTATTCAAGCTTACTGTAACTGGCTTCTATTATAGTTTCCGAGGAACTGAGTTAAACCTAAGGCAATAAGAAAAAAAAAATGTTTTTTCTTAAAAGTGAAGCGGTTAATCGTGCTTTCCGATCCTCTCAGCGAAGCGCACGTCACTAGCATACGTTGATTCCATTGTTTTCTCATTAAGATACTAGTAGCAACTATTAGATAAAAGGGCATATAAGGAATAATTTAGATATTTTTATATACTGTAGAATTGCATGCTGAATATCAGTTTCGTCTATTGCGTATTTGCTTTATCAGTTTTCATTACAGAGAGCTAAGTAACCGTGGCCCCATATTTTGTGAGACAAAACGTTATCCGTAGAAAGAATCCCGGAGATTACCTTCGAGGCACGTATGTTATGTCAGCTCCGAAGTTTCTGTCCCCAGAGAGAAGCTTCTAAGGCCGCGAGACATTCAATATTACAGGCAATAGGTGCACGCCCTGACTCAACCGACCCCTGATTTCAATGACAACTTGCTTGCCAACTCGGCGATAGTCGTTGCCACGCTATCAACACATCGCACTATCTCTTTGGGACTTGTAGGGCTCGTACAAAATTCAGACATTTATTTAAAAATATAATGCACAAAATTTATTAAGGCAATTCTATTTACTTAGCAATATGAAGGTTGCTATATTTGTGTTTATTAAAGACAATTTATGTTCCGGTAACAAGCGAGCTTCAGCTAAAAACCTCAGACGTCAACACTCGAAGCAGGGCTAACTTCACGCATTTTACCTGTAGCATGGGAACTGTGTCCACAAACCTGTCAATCAAGAAATACACCCTTTAGTGTGTCCTTGATCCGTATATCAATATAGATAGCGTAATTGCCGCCCTAATGCATTGTTGGAAATACCAATGTCAACTTCACAGGCCGCTGTTACCATTGTTGCGTTCTGAGCCACTGTGATGTAATCACTTAGAGGTCGCACGATCGGCGCTAGAGCAATACTCTATTTTTTGCTTTCGTCTAAATCCGACAAACGATGCTGCAGAGGCGTATAGCAAAATTTCAGTTCTTCAAAGTAGACCTATAGGCAACTCCCAGGCTACAATGTTGATATCAAGGTTGTATCTTATGAGCCCACAGACACGTGATCTTCATTGCGTTGCCTAAATCTAATATGCAGACTAATTGAAGATAAGATGCCTTCGCGTGAAGGTCACGAGATGGTCATTTTTGAAAGTCAATCAAACAAAAAACGAGAATATATATTTTGTATGATCGATGCAAAAGAATAAAGGTGCATTTTTACTTTGTATAGTTCATGTTCGGGTGAAATGTACAGTCCACGTTCGAATCACTACGGCATATGGTGGTTCAAATGATCTTGTATAATTATATAGTAGCGTATATGATTAGCAACGATGATGTAGTAATATCACAAATCTCTATTGTTGCTGCATAATAGAACTTAGGACCTTGAATCGTAGAATCACGATCGTAGAAATAATGTGCTCAAGCATAGCATATTTACTGCAGACTTAGCTTTATTTTAACATGTCACAGTTACAAGAAAAACGATAAATTATTTCCTATGGGATCGATTCGAAGACACATTATCTAGAGCATAATAACTAGGCTCCGCTTACTCAGTAGCTACTTAGCTAATATCATATACTTTCATCTGCATCAACTTTAGGTCGTCTAGGTCCCGCGAATGTGGCTTTTGATGACAAAATGAGCTAAAATCTAAATGCTATTATTCAACTGTAATATGTTATTGTGATTGCATTGATAAACGTCACCACCCTTTTATTTTGCTATTCATATACACATGAAAAAGCAAAGTGTTTAAGGGCAAGGCTGAATCAGTGCAGGTATTAGAGCGAATTATAACGCGGCATCACTTGCACTTGAAATTGAAAGGTTTGCAGACGTCTGCATTCGAAACAACGACAGCTAAAGAGTAATCAGTGTCGGCGGTATTTCGAAACGGAAGTTATACAGCTTGCATATGTCTCGACACACTGTATAAGCTTAATCGTTGCAAAGAGCCATGGGCAGCTAAACTATACACCATGTTATTACGCCATGTTACGCCACTAAATTAGAACAAACATTCGTTTCAAAAGATACCTCTGTTCAATGACATATCTTCTGGCCGTAACTAGACGACCGGCCATATTTGAATCCCAGTTAATTTACTTTTTTTATGTTTCTTAACGTCATCTTACTATATAATGCAGACGCTAGCGTTTCACATAACGACGGTTTCCTTACTTGCTTTTCATTCTAGAAATTGCGTACATTTTTGTGCTGAATTCGGTTGACTTTGAAAGTTTTGTATAGAATTACGAGCTGAAAAGGCCTAATTATGAAATAGCTATAATAATATCTGATTGTTCGTTGAAATATTTTCAATATATATATATATATATATATACACAACACACAGCATGTTCTCTGCAACCTCCCTGAAAAACGAATATGGAGGCCAAAATGTTTTAACTTCATTAAAAATACACTACATATGTTAGCAAGAGCGGGCTTATTTCGGTGTTGGTTCATTTTCGAGTATGCTTCATGCACATGGCCATTTGCGTGGCACTGTCCCTTTGTGTAAAGCATACAAAAGGATTAGTGCCTTTTGGCGCGCGGTACGACCGCCAAAAAACGGATCATAATCATGCGTTCAAAGTTTCCAATCACCACTCGGCGCTGATCGTCGTAGCGTTCGCATACTTCACTGGTGGATGAAGGTCATTCATATGGTTGAGTATTAGTATTTCTATAGATGTTTAACAGATACGTATTGTGTGCGTATATAGAAAATGTGTTTGTAACATACATTGGACACTGTGTGTCCATTGTAACTATATTCATTTATGTTAGCTTATCTGTTGTTACCCCATGTGTGGTGCCACATCGATGCGAAGACACACTGCAAGACCTAGGAACTGGTTTGGGCAAAAACCTCTGGCGGGGCAGCTCATGCGAAGTTTTTGACGAGGGCGAACGCTGTTCTAGACAACATAGCACTTATAGTAATTTATTTATTCATTAATTTCTGTTAAAAGCGTATTGCAAAGCTACTACGTGTAAATATCTGGGTTTTTGAAGTGTTATAGTTTAACCTGTATATAAATTGGTACTAATTATCGTAGCTTCAAAAAAGTAAATCAATATTTAGTTTACATCAAGCATTAGCACCAGTTTATTTTTCAAGATGAATATATGAATCTTTGATACATCGACGAAACACCAAAAGCATCTCGTTTCGTCCCTACCCACTAACTTTAACTTAGATCTCAAATATTAACTTAAACCATTGTTTTTATTATATTGTTTAGTGTCGGTATATTGTTTAATCACTCTCTGTAAAAAGCTAAGCTTAGCCAACTAAGTTAGTCATTGTACTAGTAGCGTTACGTTTTATCATCCTGTTCGATAACCATATGTCGCTGACAGCCTTAAAATGACTACTATTCAACTCGATTGGATTATTTAGTTTAGACCTAAACAACTTACTAGTTATTTTCAAAGCATTTCTTCTTCAATCCGCGAGTTACCTTTTAGCTATAATGTATTAAGCTATACTGACACTCGTTGAAATACGCGCCATACAAGCTAACGGAAATAAATTCTCGGCTAGTAGAGGGCCGAAAGTCCGAAAAGCACAAAGGCTCAACACTACCAAAAAATCTAGAGGGGACAAAACGCCTAAAAACCTTACATATTACAAACCGCTGGAGTCTTTCCTCCTTAGCGGCCTAATCAGTGATTGGTATTTTGCTATCCATAAAAGCTGTAATTTTTAAACGAAAATTCTGTATATATAGGAAAAACTCTTTTTGAGCCGTCTTAATTAACTTTTCAGAAATCTAAATTATATAGGTAATGTTCTGGTTTGCCTTATGGAAATCTTTACCGGATTTTTTTTTAAAAACCGCATGGAATTCAGAAACTTACGTAGACTGGCAAGGTCAGGCAAAAAAAAAGCTTCTAATCTTGGGATAAGTTCGTCTAAGGCAAAGAGATTAGATGATAGTTTATTGTTGAGGATTAGCGACAAAGAGCCCCCCAAAAACTTGTTCAAATTTTCAGAACGCTTCAGCTTGTATATGGACCCGTTTTGTTCTAGGTAAAAGCAAATTTTATTATACTAAATTACGATAAAATCGGAAATAGTTTGTACACTTTAAGGAAAATACCGTATATTTAAGGAAAATTATTGCAACTGGTAAAAGTAGTCATTATTTTAATGCACACAAAATAACTGATAGAAAGTTCAGAGTAGGTCAGTTGCTTATTTGTTTTTCTTTCTATTTATTTCATTTTCTAACTATTACTAGTTTATCAATTTAAAGAGCATGCAATAGAAACAGGACAGTATCTCTTATATAGTTATATTAAAAAAAGTCTCGAACCAGTCTTTTCAACGCCGTCACTGCAAACTTTTAACAACAACTTTACAAACACTTAACGATTGTGACCAGTGATGAGTGTCTTAAAGTAATAGATTATATCCATTAATAGTAATAAAAGAAAGGCTAAGAAATAGATAGAAAAATCGAAAATTGCGATATAGCGGCCCCACCTAGCCTCCGTCCAAGGAGAGGTTAATCGATTTCAATGAAGTGAAGCTGACTATTGTATGAACGAGAGGAGATGGGATTGTAACGTGTGTAAAACGAATGATTTGTGCTTTATTGCGCGAAAGTTTATCGCCAACCGACAAGTACGGACAGAAGCACAACATCGGCCAGCCAAGCTGCCTGCAACATTTAAAATCAGTAATTCGTAATTTTATAAAACTAGATCAAACGAAGTTCCATCCTAAGGATAAGATACACACTGTATAAGACGAGTCGCATGATAATCCAAGACAACGTAGGCTTTGGCATGATTAAGTACGTTCACTTATCCCTGAGATAGAGACAATCTCTGTAAACATAGAAGCTTATTTCCGTAACAAATTTGTAAATGAAAGAAAAATACTGGGTCATCCCACAAGCCATTTTCGTTATTAATAATTGAACCCTATCGATACGGAAGCAGATACTGAAATAGAGTAGCAAAAACTTCTTTTAGCTGATTACTACAGAGATATCAATAAAGGGTCCGCTGGCTTGCTTGTCTGATAATGGTATTGCTTTTTTGTTTATCCAATGAAAGGGACGTTGCTTACCAACTTAGTGTCAAGGACAGCCGAGAACATCCATAAAACACTGCTTCTATATCTATAGCGTTTATAAACAGCACGGCAAAATATACCATTTAGCCCATACGTATTTATAAGAACCAGGCCCAAACAACATATCGCATATAATACAAGATTTTATTATCCAGAGGATCCATGCAAAGATTCTACATGCAGCTTTGAGCTCTATATGCTCACCTTTTGAAGTTAGAAAAAACAAAAGGACCAACAAATCTGTTCGAAATAAAATAAAAAAGCTGTAATGAACCTAAAGCAAATACATGCGATCCAACAAACGTGAACGCGGGAATTTATTCAGAAAGTAAGAAAAACAATATTTTTACTCAAAAATCTATCGGTAAATATAAGGGTAGCCTTGCATAGTGTTGTTTATAGACTGGCCTGTTTTTATCCTGTTTAGTCATGGGGGCAATCATGCTAAATACAAATATCTAGGTCCCTGCATTTACTGAGATAATTTTCGGTTACAAATGCTATTCATGTGTTTCACCTGTGATAAACTAAATTTATACATGTGCGCTGTGTTAAAAAAATATTTCGAAGTTAAACATTTGATTCTGTAAAATAACAATACATCACAAACGTCTCTTTTGTATGCAAAGAGATAATAACATTATTTCAATAGCCATTGCATATATGTAACGCGTCATACATTAGAGAGAAGCGTGATTTGTGATTTCAGTAGTTTTCGGCCTAGAGGGCTGAATTGAACAGCCAGCCAAATTATTTTTTTGACAGAAGGATTCAGGACGATGTCACCTCAAGTGAGCTCATTGAAAATTCCAATATTAGTCTCGTGCTGATGGCTAATGGTGAACGAGTCTAGCACTGGCGATTTGCTTATGAGGATATTGCATCGAAAGAAAAAACCCTGTCTCCAAATCTGTCCTGGAACAGTCTTTTCTAGATACAATTAGTGTTTTATATACGCGAGTATGTTTAGTCATATCGTAGACAGGAAAAAAACTTTAATTATCAGCTTGGATATCCGTTAGACGGCTTCGATCACGGCCAAAATATGAGTACGGAATTATCTGTTCCTAACATGTATCAGGCAGATTTTTTAAAAAGCTACTTCAGGTGTTGTTTGTTCCGTAGGTAGTACACTATATTTATCGAGGAGGCCGTTACTCGCGGTTCTCTCGGAAGTCACCAGTTTGAAAGGAAAAGCAATAATCATCCGTATTGGAGGTGCCGAAAAAGCTACGGTACACAATGTGTTGTCCTATTTCGAAGCGATACTGTTGAGGGTCTTGTAGGCTGACTGAAGAGAGGTAAATTTTTTTTTCTATAATTATGTTTTCCATTAATTGACATACTATACAGTTTTGTGCAACTCGCTAAAGGAGCGTAATCCTCACTTATGAATAATCGTTATTATCGACTCTCTTAACTCCGCCTATGGTTTATTCTCATAGCAGAAGAAATTTTGTAGTGTATCCCTGATATCAACTGCTTTTTGTAGAGTTGTCGGAGTCTCGAAAAAAACACGTATAAATCCACTTACAAAGCGATCGTTTAATACCGACATGTTGTTTGTCTTGGGCCGAGTAGCCATACGGGTGGTAGGGTCTATGCAAAAAGGCAAATGGGGTAAATTGAGGAGATAGCGAAGAAGTATTGCTCTTTGAAAAGCCTTAATTTCTTATAAGGGGTTTATGCTGGTCCATGCGATCTTAACTGATCCTTATGATTTTTAGTGGACTATTGCTGACGGCTTAAAGATGCTTACGCCCTTTGCGGTCAGTTGATCTTGTAAGTTCGGCAAAATCTACACCACAGTATATACGTTCGAATAACTTGTTAGAATTCTACGATAGCCGAAATGACACTCAAAATACGTACACCTATATCGGCGAGACTTGGCTTGTTCTTGCAAAACTGCCTCTGGCGCAAGCTTGCCACTAGAAAGGTCATTGTTTGATTGAGTTTCACTAATTAAGATGACATAAGTCTAAGTGGCGGACGAATGTTCCTTCAAGGAGCTACAAGCATGCTTTCGAGCAAGAGATGTAGCATTACATATTGAAAGAAAAGTTTCTGTTGATTGTTGTTATTAGATGCACGATTTTTAGTAGATGTGTCATTGGTGAGTCTGATCCATATGAATCATAATCCACAATCACCTTTAGACTTTTGGCTAGATCGACTCGCTGAGGGTTTTTAAATACTTTACAAGCGATATGGGCATGCCAAGTTCAACGTTACCAGCATGTCAAGGCTAACCTTACGCAACCGTGAAAACGCTAATTTTGTGACTTTTCAAGCGCATTGGGCCAGTGATGCTATTGTTCCCATGCTGATGTCGATGCTAATAAGCTCTAAACCCTTGCTTGCACTGGGTGTAAGCGAATCTGTGTATCGTTGTGCTAAGACTTGTCCGATGTTTAAAACACGGCGTATTCTCTTTCTGCTACTAATGAAAATGGCCCAAGTCTAGGTCAGTACCCTTCTTTAGAGCTACTTCCCTTGTTACTGCTATCGTTATGGGCTACTATTGCTGTTCTTGGTTTTAAACGAAACTTGACGTACGGCGGTCTGGGCCATTACGGTGATATGGTGTTTATGTAAAGCAGTGCGCACATCGACCGTTTGCTCAACCTGATTCGCGAGATGCGGACCATGTTAGCACTCTATGTTAGAGTGACTTCCCTACATCTAAGCTTCTTATTTTTACTATCCATATAATTTAGTATTTTTTTGAGTAGCCAGCTTGGCGACGAAAAGATAAAGTCAATTGTGCTTCGGTAAACATCCAAATGAATTCCTTATAGGGCCACAATCGCATCAAAGAAATGTAATGAGCGCTTTGCTTCAGAATGTTATTGGTGCTCAGAAAATGGACAAACAATGTGGACGCAGAGCTCACACTTAATTCAACCCACGAACTGCACTGAATCAATACGCGTGTCACAGTTTGGGCACGTTCTTAGTTACCGTTCGTTGTCATCGCTGGTCGAAAGCGCGTACTGGGAACAGAGACATTCTGCAAGCAAGTTCTTCGAGATTACGATTAAAAGACATCCTATTGGATTAACTCCAGTATAAACTCAGAGATCCAACGATCTCGATTGCGAGAGCTGGCCCTTACGTCGTAAGCCACTCTTACTGTTTTTCTCGAAATTGAAGGCCATTTTTTAAGTTAAGTTTTCTTAAAACGAAACTCTAACGCTAGAGAAATAACTAGGACACTTTGAACAAGCTACGTTGTCATTTTAGTGACTCTACCGAACATTTAATAACTGTCGTAAGCGACGAAATAAGTGTCTGTCTAGTGTTAGGTTTGTCTCTCGATGTATACCTCTATCCAAGTATGTCATTGCCTTGTTTCGAGATAGATCTATGTAGTAACTTATGTCATGCATCTGTAAACATATGTTTAGGCTCCTTACCGATGTCATTAAGGACAACCGCATATGTTTCCAGATACGTAAGTAAATCGTACTCTTACTTATGTAGAATAATAGTTACTCATTCTGCCTTTGAGGAAAAGAGAGGTCAGGCCCTTAATATATGATGGCCTTAGGCGGGTCCAACCTTCATGTTTCCCGTGGGGCACAGCAGGCGACCAACCCCATATGCAACTAGCGGCTGTCTACCCAGTGCTGACATGAACAAGCTTACTTTATGGCGCGTTGCCATATGGAATCGCATTTGAGAAGCAGCTTGCAAAAAGAATCTCGTAACTAATTTATAATATGCTAATACTCACTGCATAGCAACATAAACAGGCTCACTAACTTTTAAGTTTATCTTAGGTACAAAATAACCATTGTGTGACGATTATATTCTGTTTTATTGGAGCCTCTCTCATGTATAATCGTCTTATTTATACTGTCGCAAAGAGCAAATACTTACTTTCGTTTCTTAATACACAATTCAGTTTTGACGGATGCGGTCTGAAGCAAGTTAATGGGAATATTCAACGGTGCTACCCACTAATATTATTATTTTATATTATGTTATTTTATATATATTCACATCCGTGTATCCATGTGTGTGAGTCCCCGACTATAATAGTTAAGTGTCAATCGTAGGCTATACGCGCCCTGTTTAATAGGGTCACGGAGCAAATCTAGCATCCTACGTTATATTTCCTAGGATCCTCTTTGATGTGTGATTGAACCACGTAAGGGAGATTTTGTTCCATACGACCACTCCACCATCAGGTGGGACGTGTTTCCGGCGTAAGTGGGTACGGTTGAACGAGGAGCAAACTTCACTGGCAAACATAAATGAGCTACATGCGTGATGATCTCTGCATAATGATGATTTTCCAGGCTTTTCCAGCTGGTACAGTTGTTGTTAATCAGAATTATCCCAGATGATGTAGTAATAAATGATGTTCACAATTGTTCCAGTCGCATCTACCATATTAGATACAGTCTAACGAAGCTGTTGCTACAAATACGGTCCGTCGAAACTGATGATTTGAAATTGAAGTTCGGCGCAACACCGTAATCTTGCTGAGAAGATTTTAGTGCACAATGATTATCGATATGTAAGAGAGCGTGTGACTGTATGAACTTAACGCTATCGTTGAAAATAAGTGGAGCCATAAGAAAGTAATTGCACCACAGTATTCGATGAAGGCTCTTCTGCTATTATTATTCTACGTGAGTTTATTGATCTACGCAAAAATATCTGTTAGAAGCATATTGTTGGCCCATATAACGCTGCCCCTACACTTACGAAGCTCACAACAATTATGCAGAAACAGGTCATTATTATCTACATCACTGAATACAGAATAGGAACTATTAAATGTGCTTGAATTCCCTTCCAGCTGTTTCTCTATAAGGAGATGTCCAAAAAGTCTTGTATGAAGCAACGGTAAATAAAGGAGAGTCAATCGGTATCCTGTTGCCACTAGTATGATGACGAGTGCGTGTTTTTCTGTACCCTGTGGACCATCTTAGACTTTCGTTAAATGTTGTCGTCTGTGAAAGCGACAACGCCGAGTTCGCTGTCCCACATATTGGGAATTACTGGAGCTGGTATCGTGATTCACCCTTAAGGGAAAACCAAGTTTGCGTTTGTGGTAAAACGCTGTGAGGAGGACAAAACTTTTGATATGGTTGCACATGTTTATATAAAACTAACAAAGATGAATTTGATCGATATAGCCATGCAAACAAGCTTGGACATGAAGGATGAAATCTACCTAACAGCGCAAATAGCAGTGGCTTATACGAATATTTAGATCGTTCTGAGTGAAAAGCTTCTAGCAACGCTAGAAAACAGCTTTTTTTTCCTTTAGTCGGCGTTCGTTACTGTTGTAGCTGGGATAAGCCGGACGAACCTTTCTGCTTCTGTTCAACTTCGGAAATTATATTATCACTTGAACTCAAGCAAAACCAACGTGTTCTTTACAAAATTGCGAATGCTTCTAGCCTTCGTCTTAAAGTGAGTTGCATCTTTCAACTCAGAACATTCATGTATCCGGATAGAATGGGGTATAAAGGAAACGTATGTGTATCAAAGGGAAGAATCAAACACAAGTCATTATGTTGACAAAGGTCCGAATTCCACTCCAAATCAGACCACGTATTGCACAGGACCAATTTAGCCTAAAATCGATATGGATTATTCAACGGTAAGTTAATCGCCATATTCAGTTAACTGTGATACCTTCTAACCAATCTCAACTTCACGTGCAAGATTATTTTTAAACATTTTTTTTAAGTGTGGATCTGCTACATTATCATACCAACTTAATATCCTACTTGATCGTGTAGTTTCCAGACCTGTTTTAAGATCTTTATAGCGTCTATATATAGTCAAGTCACGTTTGTGAGATCGGCGCACCTATAAGTCTTATAATAAGCGAATTATCGCCCGCGTCGCTCCGTGTTCCACTACATTGTTGATATTTTCCAGCTACTGTCTGGGTGGTCCATTACAAAGAGGTTCTGCTTACCGGATGGAAACTTCTTGGCGCGCATCCCAAAGACGACGTTAATCTAAAATATTGAGCAACAACGACTTAGAATAACATGTGGCTGGAAACTTGGCAGCTAAACACTTCCTTATCAGATCAGTTCCGCACGAAAACAGTCAACTTGCGGTAAAAACATCTCGGAGAATAATTACGAAAGATGAATCATGTATTGAGTGAGTGCACTCAACTCAAGAAAATCGTCATAAAACACACGCTGAAATAGATATTACTGGCCACTCTGGATTATTATCGAGGAAATTTCACGGCATACGACGGAAAATAATGGTTGCTAATTACGATAGTAATGTGAATTTGAAAAATGGCGGGCTATAATCATGAATCGAAGCTCGTAGAAGCACGTTAATAACTTTTTGGCTGAATAATCAACGAGTTGTCATTGTGTATGATATGATCGTTTTAACGTGCAGCTTTCATTATTCGTTTAGCCTTTCTTAAGCCTTCTCTCTAAGTTCATCTGGGTTAGTTTGAAATTAAAGCTCATAATAAGATACACGGTGGGATACAAAATATGGTAATGACTTTCGATGAGGGCGCCTATAGGCTGCTCCTAATGTTAGCCTATGGTAAAAGAATTTCTTGACCATTTAAGGCAAATTTGATTCGGTGTGACGAGTTCAGTTGAGTGCGAAGGACTTTCGAGTCCTGAGCATATTTGTAGTAAAATATGCCTTGATTTAGTATGCGACGACGAAACGGTAACGTCACTGCCGACCAGCTTCACTGGCATAATGATTATGTAACGAGTGAATTTTCAGACTAGATAAAAGAAAAGTTCTGTGAGTCGCTAGGTGAAGCTTCTAATCGAGGCTCTAAATGAGCGACTAAATTAACTCTAATGCGTTTGCTGTTCTTTAATTCATAAGCATTTGTCCTCATTGTACTATATCGCTCGCACTGACACAGAGGTACATTTTGGTTTTTCTCCACTTGGTACGGCACTTTCGGCAACTGATCCGATAATACGATAATAATCGTTTCTGTTGTAGCTCGTAAATATATTGCTAAGTTATATATAAATATATTGCTAAACAATATACCAAGTTAGATTTTTACACCAGGCTGTTGCATTACACGATACGTGCGTCGATCTCTTCTAACCCTGTACAGGACATAATATATCTTTTTATCTAACTAGCTTACACTTTTCTAGTTCGACATTAGATTTTTTTTCGAAAATTTATATTAATTTGACTAGTGATATTTTCGTTGTCCTTGCTATGGTGACCTTTGACGAACGCCATAAATGTTCTACGAGACTATAGAGCAGTATGTTATGAGATCAAGTAAAAAAAACTAAAATATTTTTAAAATTAAATTGAACAATGTATCAATCAGGTAAATTTATAAATGCATTTCATTAGCAATAATCCTATATGTATGTATATGTCTCAAGGAGACTTACTGGTTCACGGGCAATGGTGTGATTGTACGAGACCGACCAACACATTTTAGTCTGCTTCTTTACAATAACATAATGAAATAGGCCGCCTGAAGTTTTAAGTAACAACAGTAGTGAGTTCAATTACTCTAGCTAGTCATAGGTTAGGCTCATATAATGGGAGACCTGACTCGGCCAGATTAATTATGACTTCTTGTCTTGTAGCTAATTGTAGTAGATTCTAAACATAAAATTGTTTTCGCCATCGTTAAATGTGCGAGTGCACGGCCGTCGATGCGGGTGGCATTTGCCTCTTGGCTTTTGACCTCGGCATTGACAGCCCTTTTGTCCTGTAAATTAAACTTTTCACGAACGCCACAAAGTTGAGTTTCCCCTTTATCTCGTCTCCTATCACTATTCAAAGTTAGCAGTAAGCATACTTCGCCGCTGAAACTTTTCGTCCGGTTGGTCGCTTCTGCAAAGCATCACATTAGGAAATACAAAAGCGAGTATAAAGATATATAAATAAAAAGAAAAAATTGTCTTACGCCTCTAGGGTATCATAGTTGAGAAGGTCAGCCGTTACGGAATAGACTTATCGTGTTGTTCTGAAGACACATTTTTTTGTCACATTTGATAGACATTGCATGATAACTGAAGGCATTATTTTTGTCGGGTGAAACCTTAGAGGTTTATGATACACTGCTACACAAATTGTGAGGTTGATGTAAGTATTTACTCGTTCGAGTTGGCACAAGTTGTAGCATGATCACGCCATTCAAAGATTGCAACTTTCGATTTATATCAGTAATGTGTCTATAGAAGGTACATTTTAAGTGCTGCTCAAGGCTCAATTAACAAGAACTCATTAGAGCATTAACAATCATTCACTGAAATTCGTCAGGACGAGAAACCCGAGGGGGCTACACCTACCCTGTTAGAACGGTATGATGCCGACTCTATATCTTGTCGGGTACAACTATTATAGTTGCCTACAGGGTTCTTACCTTTAGGGCCAGTTCTTACTAAATATCAAAAAACGTTACTATACAAGTTATGTAAACAGTGGAGGCTGTTACTATACCCAAAGACCATGGTCAACAGCATGTAACTAACATTTTTCAACTTTTTGTTTAATAAGCATACATATGAAGCAAAAAATAATGCAACTGGCCGCAAACCAACAATAGTACTCATAAAATTACTAAGAGAGTTAGTAATTCAAAGGGAGAAGATTTATATCGTCAGTGCACTAAACAGCATTAGCCGGACACGGGTAGGAAGAAAGGACACACTGGAAAAGAAAGGAATCTTACATTAAACTGAAGGTCCTGTCTTTATTTTATTTAGTCAGCACCACACTGAACTGTAAATGCTGTCACTTTTCATAGGGAAGACAATAGGCTTCGTGTCCTATCTAACAAAGATAAATGGATGAGCTTTATTAGATCTGATTTAGTATCCGCATGGATATCTTAAGAATAACGTTTTATTGCAGACATAAAGGCTACTTATAAGCTCATGGACAGGAATTTGTGTTAGAGCCCTCTTTTGCAATACACGGAAGTACGGGCCATTGTGCAGTAACACAAAGTACTGGAATCGCATGCTCGTTTCTTAAAGACTGATTTATTACTAGATATTTACTATTCGACTCAAACAAAAAAAAAATTCTTAGTTTGGTCCGCAACATATAACAAAGAGTATTCAAATATTGTCAATGTGTTTGTTTGAAGCGCAAAGTTTCTCTAATGGGTGGCAATTGCCACTATTTCGGTAGTAATGAAATATTCAATGGCTGGTTTGTTTTTACCATGGGACGGTCCAACGATATATTCGACTGAATCCGTAGAGGTAATAGGTTCATTATCAGTCACTCAGGGCATGGTAGAAAGCTTTTTGTGATCCGCGTTGAATCCCGTGACGGGCCACATTGCGTCGCGACAACAGTTCTGTCTCGCATTTTCTTTGCCGACCAGCCAATTTCGGCGGACGTAAACGCCTTATGATTGCTGCCTTCTATAGCATAGCGCTCCTGCATTCCTTCCTTTGAAGTTACATAGAAAATGAAGCTCACACAAGCGAATTAGTAACTCTCCAGGAGCTGGAAGCCATATTTAAGCGGTGCTTGAATCGATCAATCAAGACATGCTTCAATTTGTCATTTAAAACGTTATGTGCTCACCTCTTCTTGTGACGGCGGATTTTGGAAAAGCATTTGGTTGGAGGTGTGTCTCTCGCATTGCCAACAAAGGCTTCGTAAGAAAATAAAGCAAAACTCACTCAATCTTATCGCTCTGTTTCAGTACAAATACATTTTTTTGGGCCAGCGTCGCAAACAATAAAACTATGACACTCAACTACTTCAACGCCACTACCAACCATCATTATGAACGACACGAATCATGCCACGATTGATCAGAGTGATTCTGGGAGAGAATATTTTTCAGTTAAGGAAGCCTTTATCAGCTTATCGTACTGCTCTATTCGTTGGTTAGCGTAGGCAGCAGAATTATATAGTTGCACACACTCTGACGGCGGTTTGTAATGCTCGCTACTTATCTAACAATAGCAACACCATAATTCTTGGCTTTGTACAGAGATTTCACTTTGAAATATGGACGTAGCAACAATATCTTTACGCGAGCTGTCACCTATAAAAACCTCACCTTAGCTAATCTGATGGCAAGCGACGGAATACTATTCGTTTGTCAGCAACCACCGTTCATTAAGGCAAACAGACGATAATGCTTATTGGCCTGTTTTATATATGGTAATGTAAGGGGGTGTGTGTGAGTAGAAGCTTTCGTTTGTCCTCATGAGCAACTCAAATAGATATTTCGTCTATCTATGATTTTTTTTATCTACTTAATCACCCGTCCCTACGGCTACACGATGGTAAAGACTTTATCATGTCACTTGTCTGTTCAGATATGCAACTAAGTTGCTCACGGGCCATGACGGCTGAAATGTATAAGAGTGTTTGAACTCATAAAGCGGCCGCCGGTTTGGGATCGTATCTGGGGGACACCGAATTTTCGCGCTGTAAAACCAGTACTGGTTGAATGTAGAACAACGGTGCTCACTTTTCTTTTACCTGTTTCTATTTGGCAACGCTATTTGTATTGTATATTTAACTATTTGGTTTTACATCCTGTGTACTTTTTCTCAGCTGTAGGTTACGTATTTAGTGAAACCAGGAGCTATTGTAACTAGGCCATTAAGCCTGAACACTAAATATTGACTGGCTATACAGTGTCTCCCTCGTTCATTACTGGACCCGAGCGGTTCTTTCGACTCCGGCTGTCCGAAAACGCAGACAAATGGCAGGTAATCACTTTATCAAGCATCGAAGCAATCAATCTGGAAATGACTTATACATAGTTACTAAGTAAACTATGTATAAGTCATTATATATATATATATATATGGCGACATGTTTACTGTAGTTTTAGAGCGTTTCGTGATTTTGTTCTCGAACGTCTTTACGAATAATAGCTAACAATTCTTCACTTGGGTTTTCAGCTCTTCTATACTTTTTTTGGTATTTGACAAAGGATATAGTGTTTTTTTTCTTGATAGCCGTATTTTCTAAAAATATGTTAATAAGCGAATAATATTTGGTAAATTTGGTCCTATCGATGTGGTACGGTTAGTACGTAAACAATAAAAGCTACTAGTTTCGGCACAGTTGTAAAGCTATACCTGCTGGCCAATATACCGCTAGTTTCTGGTTGATATTCTAGTTCCTCGTGATAGTACTCATCGTTTTGTTTTATCCATCTTCCAAAGAAGAATAAGCAGAATGAATAGATGCTTTATTACACTCCAGTGGCATACTGCTTCTTTAGACATTCGTCAAACGAGAGGGAGAATCAGCAGTCCTCTGGCCTTTCCCGAGCAACTCAATCGCATCTCAAAATCTTATAATTAATTTCGTTTCAAGTGTCAAGAGAACAGGTCAACCTGAAGGAGACTTGCACCATCTGATTATGACGGAGTAGAACAAGGCATCCTATAATGAGTAGGGCCGCGAACTCCATGATCACAGACGCCGTTTACACGTTCATTACTTCCTATGTAGTATCTAGTCAGTGAGCGAATGTTAATTAAACAATATTGCCCGCCTGTACCTAGGAACGCGAAGACTCGTTTCCGCGGAATCGATCAGCAAAAAAGAAAGTCTTGTTTGATATCACTTAAAGGGAACAGCTTTCGTGGGATAAATGCTAGCTTAATAGGTTGAATGAATGTGCGATAGAGCAACGCTTCGTTGTCAAGTACCCTTTGGCAAGGCTTCTCTTGGGAATCGAACACAATACTCAAAAAAGGTAGTTGTTCTAGTTGCACTCAACACTTGCAAATTTCACTCATAGGGTAGAAAAATGCTGGGCTGTAGCCTCACAGGGGCTAAGTGGGCCACGAAGTTTTGTTCCAGCAAGGGAATAATGACTGAAAATTTTAATACTGTTAGATTTCAACAGTGTTTGAGATATGCACATTATAGAAGATTAGTGTAACTGGAGTGTATTGCATCTATCTTTTTAGCTGACATTTAGGGGCGGGGGGGGGGGCGGGGGGCTAAGGATGAGTCAGCTTTTTTTTCTTATTTTCGTCCAGTTTTTGGTTGAAAATGGAAAGTTCGTTTTGTACGTCACAGTTTTGCCTGCTTCAAAAACATTTTCTCAAAGAAAATTCCGTTTTATAAGAATCATGACACTGGGTCATGACTATCCTGGTAGCTACGTGAAGGAAGAAGGGGCCACATGAACAGGATATCATGTGTTAGTGTTAATTCTACGAATAAATGGAAAAAAGTAAACAGTCTCAAAATACAACTCGGCTTGGTGGGAATCTATGTACGTGTATATATGTCAAGTAAAAGCGAGACGCCGTATTTTCTCAGGCGTGTACCCCTTTTGTTGAATATAATCGCTGTTGAAACAAATGGTAGTGATTTTACTGGTACAACGCATCCTCTGGGTAAAGCAGCATTGTCAACATATACATCGAAATTGACCATCGACTAGAATTATGCGTAAATATGGTATAAGTACAGGCTTCAGTGCAGTCTGGTCGACTTTGAGGGACGGTGCATACACTGTTGCTGCCTTTTGTCGTGGCTTTTTGAATCAAATGTAACTCGCGCATGCCCTAGCGCCTGAATCATTCAGATCTCTGCATCACACTGCACAGTAGAACTTCATGTGTAGTAAATCTGTAGTAAATTATTATAAAGCATCGTGTTTTTTGGTCAAAGTCACAGCACATCCTAATAGGAAAAGAATTTCCCTTTTTAGCTTTGTTAACGTTAACTTTTTCCTACGAAATCATTTGTGGGCCATGTAACCAAAAAACTTAGAAATATAAGCCCTATTTAGGCTGCATAATAGAAAGGTCCTTCGAAAAAGTAGAACCGGTTATTTTTCAACAAAACCGTTAAATAAGATTTAATCAATATAGCGAATTTTCTCTTTATAGTAACAACAAACGTCCCTTCGAAACGAATCTCTTATCTTGCATCTTTTGTGTTTATTCATTCTTACTATGGCAACACAAATCGAAACTGTAAAATTGTGACATAAATCCGATCTTGTTTCACAAGCATTTGATCTTCTGCAATAGCCCCTGTGAAATGCAATAACCCCAAACAAACTGGGGACAGTTTTGCACGACCGCAGTGCATTCTACGATAGTGCGTCGATTAAATTCTTCTACGTTAAACTCAGTGGGTCTTTTAAAATTTTGGTCTCGACCCATTAAAAGTTGCTTTATTCAATGCCATCTAGAAGAAGACACCAACACAGAGAGCCGACAGGTCATTCAAATCGGCCTTAGCGATCAAGATTAATTGTCCTTATCATCAAATGAGAAATGAATACGGAGATAAACAGTATTATTTGCATTCGGAAACATCTCAATAGACCCAATTCAAACGTCCGGTTTTCTGATTATGATGATATTAAATGATAAACAATTGTTCGTAATAGACCAACGGCAAAAAACATCATAGATGTTTTCAAAGCGCAAAGTGCCTTCAGTTTATTTCATCATTATCGATAATGATACCTCTAAACCTCACATCGGCTGTTCGCGTTCGAAGTATTTCGATTGACGGTAAATTTCTAAGCCCTGGAGTATAAATTAAATAGAATATAAATATATCTTTGTATTTGACCTAAATGACTGATTAAAATCATGGACAGCTACATAATATTACAAATCATAGTAGTAATTCCAACGGGCACTGCAGATTTGCTACGAAGTAATCCGTTTCCATACGGGAAGCTGAATCATCTAACGGCTAGATGAGAGCAGGGCGACCGTGTTGAGAAGGGACATTATGCCCTTGGCAGATGCGACACGTTTCAGTGTACTCAGCACAGATCCCTAATGGCAGGCTGACAGAGCCTTTACCCAGCTGCTAATTGAATGCTTTAAGACTTTTACTCGTTAACATATAGCGATTCATAGCGGTGGAGCAGATTGCATTTATAAAAGTGTTCGATAATAACAATCGGTCATCTGTCGAAGTATTATATGGGGTTCGGAAGAAGCCGTTCTGATACAAACGAAATTCTGAAAAATCCAGGACACCGGTCCAATGTACGACAGGCCAAAACAAAATATAAAGGCTGAGTAAAAACGCATGAGGAAAAGGTCGACCACGTCGATTAGGCGTCGTCAATTAACGCTTTGAAATTCACGTTTAATAAAATGAGTTGCAAATTTAAGCTAACTATCACCTGACGATTACTTTCGACCCACCGTAGCAAGCAAAAAAACTCGGCTTACCGTTCAACTGGTTCTGTACAATAAGGACTTCTTGTAACCGCCGTGTTTGAATGGCGATTCTGTGAAAAATAAGACCTACGCAAACAATTATCCAAAAACTGAAAATCAGTAGTCAACTACTGATCGAAGAACTGTTTCAGTCTGTCATTTTAGATTTCATCTGCTCGTTTTCTCTAGTTCCGGCGATGCCCTTCTTTTCGATGCCATTTAAGAAATTACTTTTCACACATTACCAAGAATAACTTCACGTGCAAATAAAACTGTGGTTTTCAACTTTTTTTGCCAGAGCATCCAGTAATTTTATTGTACTACATATCATAACGTCACTGTGATCCGAGACCTATTAGGTAGCGCTAGACAATTATTACCCAACACTTTTATCTATCTATAGTTACAGAACATCTAAAGAAGCGTAATCACCTTTGATGTGTGCGTGAAAAAGTTAAATAGATATAAAGTCATATATGTATGTTGTGAATATAATATAACAACTATATAGTACCTTTTCTGGAGCTTATTTGCTGGCCTAATCGTGCTTGTCACATGCACACACTCCATTTTGACTACCATCTTCGCTTCAGGGAAAATTAACAATAGGCCAACAATCTGTACTCACATGTAGAGCTTTGGCGCTTCTAGACGTGCGCTAATCTATCTTATGTTTATCGAAGTTCGAATAAACATATTATGTGGTACTTGAAAAACCTGTCTCGTTAACAACAGTCGTAGAAAGTTAAATTAGGGATGGTCGACTCTGGCTTAGGTACCTGGCTACTTTAGCGATGTTCTTAGACAAGTCTATCTAAATGCACACTTATATATTGTCTAGGCGCTTTACTGTCCTCTCGCCCAGACCCTTCTACCCCAGGGTGCCTTTGCTTCCTACAGCTAAACGCAATATTAATGATGACTGGTCCATCATCTATAATGTAGATTCCTGAACTTTTCATCGCGTAAATAAATTGTTACCCGCGAGTTCCCAAGCAACAACGGCCTTATTCTGCTCGGAGCAGAAACTTGGCGTTTTTTGCTCACGCAGTGTGGATAGGTTACTAAAGATCCCGGTCGATGGAAGCATCGCATGCCGGCTGTGTGTCTGTTGAAATATAGTGATACCCTCTCTACTATACAAAAATGTTTGCATATACAACGTTTCTTTTCATACACTGTAATCGAAATGTGGCGATTCTTGGAGGATATGTTCGTTTCTCGACAGGATAACGCGATCGCGATATTTTCAAACTGTAGATTTATGTTTAAGAACTTGAACTGTATAACTCATTCATATTTTACGTCACTCTTTTCTTCAATAACTATTTATGATTTCTAATATGAACCACATATTTTTTGTAGGCCTACCCAGGGGAATGTATAGGACATAGACACTAGCTGAATGTAAGCAATATGCCTAAAGGATATCACCGTCAGAACCGCTATCTACATATACATTGTTATAGAAAAATTAACAATGTCGTCTCTGGGGCAATGATTGCTTTGCCCTTCTCCGTACAGTTCACAGCCATATGTGATTTTACGGGTAGCACGTGCCTTATTACGACATTATTTGATCGTTATCTTTTTTCATCGCTTATTATCATATTGAGATTACAAGTGAAATTAATGGACGAACCCCGTTCCGACACGCATCCCTAATTTTGCTCGGCTTTCGCATTGAATGTGCTATGGCTAAGTGCATACCGCGTTTACATTTGTCCTTCTTTTACTCTGGCTTGCCGATTTACGGTTCCGCGATGATGCCGCTGGCGGTAATGAGGACCATGTTGATGTGGAATTGTTTGTCGGTAATGAACTGCGATTTCTTCAGGTCGTACGTACGTACGTACGTAGCCGTTCATTCAGTAAGTCATGCTTCTAGTTAGTCGCCTGCTATCACCACTACGCTTCCCATCCTCAAAGCCACTATTAATAGACTATTTGCTAGAAGCAAACACTCTGTGGAGTGTACAGTGTCATACAAGCTCTATATATGCATCACGCGTGGGTCTGCAAGCTTGAGCGGATCGATATCCAAGCTTTTGTGGCTTTGTTTCAATTAGTCCTCTGGCTGTCAGAGCAAACTGAACACGGCTCGTAACCATCAAATTTCGATCACCCTTTCATGCCCTCATGATTGTATGAAGTGTAGACTTCGCACATCAGAAGAAATAACCATCGCCATTGCAGCCTCATCGTTTGATTGCTACGAGCACAAGTTGAACAGGATCGGCATAATAAAGCTTTTTCCCGGTTGTAAACGAACGACGTGTGCGTGATCGGTACCACTAATTTATATTGTAGGCTACCTTATACGCTCATTTCATGTATTCCACTTATGGACTGGAGCAGCAAGGGACGTTGAATACATCGACCAGCATCTAGTTATTGTAAATGATAACTTTCGTGTATTGAGTATGTTACGATCCCATAAAGTAACCATACGTTCCGTTAGTATTACTAGGAAAAGAGTGCTAGCGGTTCATCACACACGCTTCAGCTGTCAGCTTGAAACCACACACAAACTTATAAAACAACAACGTTCAAGCGCATCAGTGAAAACCTGAAGCTTCCCAGGACACAGGATTTTTATATAAACACGCTCTCTTTCACAATTGTACTGCTGCAAATTGCAGCTCCCGTTCTAGCTGGAATAATTGACTATATGTTGGATACTAACAGTCATGCTGAAGTGTATGGATGGCGATACGTTGATATTCTGCGTAGCGTCAATCTTCGTAAACTTTGTAGAGAAGGTTAGGAGATATGAGATACTGCGTCACACCGAGGAAAGTGGACACGCCGGTACTGGAAACGTAAGAATAAATCTTAAAGTGCGTGGGGTCCCCACGGGGCTTTGAACTACTTGGGAACGACGCATTACCTAAGAGGGTCATAGTATAGCACAGATGGTAACAAAAATAGACGAATCTATTGCTTTTAGCGAAACAAACTTATGGACCTCTAGCGGCATAAGCAACGAGCTAGGGTAGAAATAAGAACAGGCAATAATTGCTACTGTGCTAGTGTTTTAGAGTTTGTTCAGCAATGAGAGCTTATTTTCGAAATGGCAGAAGTTCACCAGGAGGCATCACATTAAAACATAAGCGAATGGCATTACGCTGAATCTAAGTACATAACAAATGCAGAAATTAAAAACAGCATGAATCGTAGTATACTGATCAACGTGCACATAGCCATGTTTATGAGATAGTCTAATAACCATCTGCATGAAACCAATGTTTCTCAGGGGCGAATAGATTTACGAAAACAAATTTCACGTTATCTTAATTCGTCTTAAGTAGGCTTTATATTAGTACCCTTCTTGGTAAAATACAACTGCTTTCTATTGCCAATGCTTAAAGAATAGATATCTCAAGTAGGCACGCATAAATGTTGATAAATTAATAAGGAAAACTTAAATCTGGCTTTCATTTTGTTTAATTCAAGTGTTGTATTTACGCTGAAATACAACACTTGAATTGTCTAGAGAAATAAAACACAATGTTCCATCGGAGGGAAACAGGGGCGCTCGAGAAATGTTCGTGGGATCAAACGCAAAACCTTCTATTATCGGTAGCTACAGAGACGCGTCTGTATCTGCCGTATCTCTTCATTTTTTTTGCAGTCTCGCTTGCAGGACTGCAGCTCAACGATATCTTGTGCCACTTAACCGTCCCTAAGTTGTTTAAGTTGGAAGCTTGCTACAGGTTTAGGCGTCCTGGCCGGCCGAAACAATTGAACAAAATGCGACACCTGAAGGCATTTGTGAAATAGCATGTTTTTCTCGCTATCCTGGTGTTTGACATTCGTGACTTCTCTTCCTGGGACCAGCTGGCGGATAGCTTGACGAAAACGTAACTTCAGCGGCTTTTTTTCTGTAGCCAAGGAACAAAGGGACTCGTTGAAGTCTGCGCGGTTGCTACTTCCGATTTTTCGAAAGCCCGCATCGCTGTCTCATGAATACGTACTTATCACCTTGATTAGTTCATGGATTCCACGATAAGTAATACAAAACGTCCTGTGCCCCACAGAGCTTCTACAGAATTAGTGAACGATGCGTACAAGGGTGTACATTTTAGTGACACGGTTGTTTTTATTGTGTTTTAGTAAAAACGAAATCCGAGCATTACAAATGGGTCAACTAGCTGAATAAGCCACAGTATCGCTTTTACTACCGTTCCTCATCACGGTTATTAGTGTCTATAACTTATGTATGAACAAAACATCAGGATAATGGATCGACATTAACGACACTGTATCAAAAGTCGTAGTCTTTGGTGCACTTTGGCAGCTGCGTACCTCCCAAGCGGGTACGTGAAACGCAAAAAAACGACTTTGTATCAGCTTGACAATTGGACTATAAATCTTAGGAAGCGTTTGATTCTAGACTATTACCTATACTATAGATGTCCTGAACGAATGTCAATTAACAGTGAACCCAACGCTACGCTCTTTGCTAGAAAGATCAATATGAGAAAAAAAAGATTCATCTTTCATTCAAAATTTAGACAAACTTCCCGTTCAGGTATATTTCGCGCACAAAATCTATATTTATAGATAACTGCACACTTTTCCTGCACTTTCTGGCAGCCGTGAACTTCGGAGCAAATAATAAGACTGAAAGTATCATGGAGATCTATGATTCAGGAAACTCAAAGCGCTATCAGCTTCCCTAGTAACTTCCAAGTGAAATGATAGTAATAAAAATGTCACATTTTAGTCAAATCAAATGTTAAATTGCTTTAGCATTAGTCACAGCCATGCGTATGCTAAATTTTCTTCTATCCTTATACTACAAAATGGTACAGTACCTGTTACTGGATCGATGAAAGCTGAGTTCTGCACTCCCTTGAGCGTTTCATTATTGCCTTGTTATTCAATCGGATTTGGCAGTGTCCAGTTGAAAAAGATGCCAGATATCATGAGCTTACGTGCTTTAGAGATTATGGTAGATCATTGATTGTTAAAGTACCGGTACTTGTTAGAAGCGTTCGGCGCTGAGAAGAATTGCTTTCTGGGTTAGTTGTAAAAGGGGCATTGCAAATTCTCCCTGGCTTCTCTAAAATGCTCCATTCGCTTTGCCAACCGAACCTGTCCTATTGGTCGTGACAGTAAATAAATAAGCCTTTTATACGGCATTAACCTTTGAATAAAATAAAAAAAAACCTTTGAATAAAGGGTATAAACATTGTTTATACCCTGTACTGCGGGTTGCTGTAGGCCCCGATTGTCCTTTAATTTAACACCATGGACGTGCTTATTACCCTAATTTTCTCATGTCAGGCGTGGTACCGTAAGATTTGAACGAATAATGCATATTGAAAATAATTAGGTCAACAACAAATCACTGGTGTACGTTTTTACAATACCTATTGTAGTAAAACGAGTCTACCTATAATAAATAGTAGGTGCATCAAAAAAATGTACGCACACTTTACACTGTTATGAAAATTTCACTTCCTAATTTCTAAAATTAGCTCATGGGAAAAAGGAGGCGACACTTTAGTATTTACGATGCAAATACTGCCTCTCAAAATCAATGTTTGAACGGCTAGTTAAGGTGAATATCCAAACAAGCGGCTTTCAGGATCCAGCCGTTCTTGAGTATGGCCATCTCGGTGCCTCTCAACGAAAACACCAATGGAATTCATGTGCACACCGCTTGAATGTAATCCCAAAAAGGTGTTCGGATCGTATGGTCTACGACAATATACGTTACCTTTTGTCCTGCCCCAAACCGAGATCACCCCTATCTGCATAGCACACACTGACGGATGAGGCTCGGATACATATCGTAGACGTGTCATTATTGCCGAATAACCCAATATTTATATTTCCATTGTCACTGAATCACACTCTCGAACTTTGGATCTTCAGAGCTTAAACATACCCTCGTCTGATTACCCAGCTGAACTGGAACATCTAGTTAATCAATAGGCAGGCTTATTTTTAAATTAGACTCTAGTCTCTATTTTTGTTTCCATATTTTTGACGACCCTTCAGGTTAAAAAATTTCATAGCCTTTCAAAACGTGTATGCGTTTTTCGACGTGTCCTGTACATCGTTAAGAACTGTAAAACCTGTTTGCTCATGTTTAGACCGGTAAGATACAATACAGATAGAAAGGAATAATAATTCGTAATGAACGGACTGGGATCTTAGACATGAATGGATAGAACTGCCCTCTGTTTACTCACCACCTTTACGAATAGCGACTAACTGGCCTGAGTAAGCGTTAATGCAAGATAGCGTAATGTCCATTGACGTGCTACTCAAGTGGGTTTTGTTGACCCTGGTCAAATAGTATTTTAGAGCTTCCCAAAACGCTTCAAAGGAAAAGCAGAATCACAAGTCGATATGTACATACGTGTAGAGAAAAATAGTTTGCTGAATGTGCTTTATTTAAACCATATGTAAATCCAAATCTATACAGTTGGCTGTAAAGCGTACGATTTCCTTCGACGTGTTAAACGGTACCAGTTTCCACCAGTAAAAATTGTGAATATTTTTATTCATTTAGCAGGAGTGTTATGTAATATAATCGTATGCTTGCAATGCGTCTTGAGTGATCTGCTGTTCTATTTTCTGTTCCGTCTATTTGGAAAAATTTCGATGTTTAGAGACTCCGTGCACACTAGTCAGCTAAGTTCAACCGATTCAACTATAAATGCGACCACCTTGTGCCTACATGTTCTTGCTGTCCCGCAAGATCGTGCTTATGTATTTGCATGTATACAACTCGTCATGGCGGCAAAAGCGTTCGATCAATAGCTTCAGCTAATACAGGTCATCTTATTCAAAAGCTTTGATAATCAGATGACTTCTAGTACATTTACTTGAACGTTAACGATACTCCGGGTAAAGTAGCGTGTTCTAACTTAGGTTTAGTTCTTTGTAAAGTTCTTCTGCAAATTCATGATGTGTTCATGCTCGCTGCTAGCAGTCTTCAGCTCTTCTTTTCTTCCGCGATTTTCGTGATGGGTGGTAATACGGTCCATAATCATTTCATAAATACTGCACTACGTTCGCAAACGATATGCAAGTTACGCGCCTACAAATGATATGCAGAACGGGAACAAAGCCCAAATTGTAAAGTGAACCCTTTCCGGGGCATTTCATGTTGTTTGATGGGCGAAACGTCAGTGTAATCACACTGCCCTATACTATGTTATTTGCATTAGGGGCATTAACTAGAGCAAACAGAGGGATTGGTTCAAGTTGAACGCTGCTTTGTCCTTCATTGTTTATGGCTGGCGTGCCTCATATGTGGCAAAGTGCAAATTATACTTCACCATTCCCCACTAAAATAAAGCTCTTAAACGTTTAGAATTACGTAGTGTATTCTGGTGTAGATTTTTAGAGAGTATGTATGTGTTTACGTAGGCCAACATATGACTGAAAACGACCCGATAAATAGTATGTGCTGCGTAATGTGTTTATTACGTGTTTTGCTTAATGGTCAACCATAACTGTGTGGGGGCACATACAAACAAAAACTAACATAAATTCAAATTGGTACATTATTTTATTTAGTGTCGAGCTCCAAATCTTATGAGCTTGGCCTTGTTATTCATTCCGCAGTTAATATGGGGAAAATTGCGCTGAACAAACTCGACTATTTTCAGAGATAATGATTTAAAAATCCATAGAGATGGTGGGCCATCATAACGCTTTGGGTCATTGTGTCCTAACACTTTCTAGCGGTGCAACAACTTCGAGCTAGCCACTATCCAATTATAACTTATAATTTAATTACAAAATAACAGCAAACAGAAACAGCATTGCTGGCCTGACAGGCATCAATCATAACCCACTGCGTTGGCATTTGGAATATACTTAAACATAGATTTATATTCCTTGGTACCTATATCATATACGAAAACAAGAGCATGTCTTACGATAACAGTGAAATAAAATTTATCCGACCTCGTTTGTGAACACTCCGTATTTCAGGACAATAAATTTAGAGCTGGAAGCACCGACACCTTCTACCCGTACTTGTCTTGTTCCTATAACTTTCCGACGATGTTTTCGCGTGTGGATTGCAAACAGCAAACGGAGTCGAGCAGTTCGGTTAAATCGAGGTCCAATTATGCTAACACAGTTTTGGCTCAGCGAGAGCCCAATAGAGTTCCAAATCGCAGATATTTCAAGCCAATGTCGAAAGAACGAGTAATAGTAGTAACTATAATAGCATGTTGAAAGTAACCCGCAACGCATATACTGGAATATGGCCTTTTCAAGACCGCTGTCTTCTAGTTGGATAGTTGCCTGTTTTTTTTATGGGTTCGCGTGACAATAAAGATGAATTTTTAGTACTACGGTATTGTGGCGTCTCGAAGGAGCTTATCGTTTCCAGAATATCTTATAAAAGATAGTACAACATAGAAAATATCAAGACTTTCGTAACGCTAGCTATGGTAACGGACCGTCCTAGAAAGAATTTCCAATTAATTTTGTTTTCATTTGTCGACAACGATCAGGAGCACTTTATCCCTAAGGGCTTATGACGATACTTGCTTAACACTAGCCTTAGGTCGGACAACTCTGGTAATGCTTGTGAACTTTTTGATCTTAAAGTAAACCATCTGATCGATTAATGTTCCGAGCACTAGAGCATACTGACATCAATATTTACGTGCATGCTTAATTTACTTTTTGTACTTCATTGATTGATATCTAACTGATATTCAGTTAGGGGTCATATAGATTAGGTGTCAATGAGATTCTCACATAACGTACAATATCGGCTATTATGCGACGCCTGCTGCTACACGTTTCAGTACACCCATCGCTCGAACATTCAACAGACGATATGGAAATCCTGCGACTGAGTTGTTGTTTGACCCTATTTTACTTGCCGTTAAATCTCAGCGTGGTAATGCATGTAGCAAATTGAACATTAGGCGATACATGAACACAAGCCTGCGTAACGAAGAAAACAAAGTAAACTCGCAAGCTACCAGCGTGCAGCGTTGGTTAACCAGATAACCTTTTCATGCTTGTCCCCAGCTCGGATATATAACAGTAGCTCCGTTCAACTGATGTTATGCAGGTACAGGAGTTGTACCCCAGGATGGTCACACGCTTTGTGACCATGTTATCGGAACTTAGGGTCTTCGGCTAACTTGTCAACGTCCTCGCATGGTACGCGTCATGTCTGTGCAGTTTCTCCGACTGTGTTACTTCATCTTGATTATGCCCCTGCCCAGTGAGTCACAGAAGCTCCAGCTAGGTCTAACGTACCTAGTCATCGAAAAGAACATAATTTATCAATAATGGCACAAGTGAAACAAGCTCTGCATAAGCATGCACTTCAATTTCAATGCTGTAACTTGCACAATAGGTGCCACAATACTGAGACTAATCACTGAATTTTTCCGTTATTTTTACGCTCGGAAGCTATCGGGGCATCGCTGATAGCTTCCAAGCGGACTACAGTGCTCATTTACTTCTATATCTCTACGCTACGCGAACGATACGCGCACTGCATACATTAGAACATTGCTTCAATAAGTAAATACGGTGAGCTCGTTTGACCAAAATAGAAAATACCTTTTTTACATCTGTTAACAGCTCGCAATACACTAGAATTCCCGTACCGATTGGTGATCCGTGACACCTACGCACTATATCCACTTAAAGGACTGAAATAAGACAAACACCTTTTGATTTCCCTAGCCCTACCAAAACTAGCATAGCTATGGTATGCGAAATCCTTTGACATACGGGTCTCGGCTGACAAATGGGCACAACTGGACGAGCAATGGGAGAGAACGATCGTTGCCGAATGGGTGGTGGCAACCACATCTGACCTTGCAACATTCGGACAGACACACTCGCTGGCTGTATTTTTTAGCCCACTTGTGAGGTGGAGAGAATGAAATTGCTTTGCCCTCTTAGCACCCCGACAGCTGCGTCATTTCCGATGCACTGCAAGAGCGAAAAACTTTAGCGAGCATCAAACAGATAAACAGACCCAGATTTCGTTTTAGCACGACACACATAATTGTTATGAGAATGTAAGGGCGTACATGGGGGGTATGGTTTGAAACAACGCATGAACGTACCTCGTGATGCGTTGCGAGCTAAACGGCAGTGCTAAAGTAATTATTTTATGTTAATAAGCGTTAGTTATTTTATGTTTGGGGTCATTGCTGAAACCGAAATGATAGACGAGCATTGCGTAATTTGTGTTTGTTACTCAGTTAACGTCAATATAAGATAGCCAATATAAGAGTAAATCAGCCTGTAATACTGAAACAGCTTTCATTATTATACGAATAAATCAATTCATATAATAACGAAATAAAGTCAAGAGTTAATTTGTTTACAAGGAAAGAGTTACTGGGAAATGGTCGTCTATGCCTGTTTGGGCCGATTGTTATTCTGATGGCCCTGCTGTATTTAGTGACTCGCGACTACTTGTCGCTATCCTCTGTCTATAGTTGCTATCTATAGAAAGCAGAACAGAAAAGGGAAATGTACATGAGCAGGCAAGGGGTTCCTTATGCTAATGCTTTTTTTTTTTTACAAACCTCATAGCAAAACAATAGAACATCATAGAAATGGAAGAATTATACTCAGTATCAATAAAACAACGTATATTGTTGGTATGTCATATTTTTTGAACTCTTGTTATGATCTGACAACAGGCTGAATAGTAAAGATAACGGTATCTTATCTATCAGTTACTGCCTATACCTATCTGAAATTGCTGGAAAAAGTGTGAAACAGTGCTACATTTTTGAAGCCTCAAAAAAGCTAGACATAAAGATTTTGCGGGCTTGAGAATCGGGCACTGAGCAGATAGTCGTGTAAATTAACAATGACTAATAATGTATTATATAGACTTAGGATAAATAGTTTCATTCACTTCGCTATAGATTTGACAAAGGTATGAGCAAAATTGTTCAGACGACCGCTAGCTTCCGCCAAAGAACACTGTGTTTACGTTTGAATTTATCCGATCGAATTTTTTTAAAATCCTGGAAGATATTTTTTCAAGTAATCATTAACCAGCAAAAAACCAGCCTACCTCTCATTAATATAGAGACATAGTACTGCACAAATGTACATGGCAGGACATATATAAGGAGAGTCCATATTTCCAAAAATATGGATGTATATTGTATATGTGTGTTGGAAATTCCGTCTGTGACAAGCATCCGTATGGAATGTGACCGCTGTCCGTCACAGTTGTTCACGACCTAAACCCAATGCTAATCATTTTTGGAAGATCCTTTTCCTTAGTTATCAAATCATTTGTTAATAGTAACCATGCGTCAATCAACAATGTTGGGTACAAAGTCGTAAAAGTGCCGCTTAAATAGGCTACATACAAAAAAAACCCGCACCTAAAGTTTTAAAATTACATTAAATTTTGTGTTAATGGTCAAGGTGTCAAGTAAAACAGTGGGAAAGTGCAAAGGGTGCAAAAAAGCGTAACAAGTCTTAATCGTTAGAGCTTAGCTGGATGAACTAATTGACATTTCATATTTTCTTTTTAAAAACCAAAAAAAAAAGTTTCTGTAGCAAAAATCAGGCAATTTTTCGCTAGGATGCTGCAGTATTATCCGCCACGATAAACCATCTGTTTTGTTCCGAAAGGAACAGGCGTTTCTGTACCGCCAAGAATGGCGGATGAACACGTGCCCGTTAAGGCAGACGGCCTACAAAAGAATGTTCCAATTCGACATATTCCAGTTCCATTCCCCGCAAATAATGGACATAAAGAAAGAAGTATACAATTAGAAAAAAGAAAATTGTGAAGTAAAAGGTAAAACTAACACAAAAGATGAGATATTGCGAGTTTTACATCAGGACAGGATACCAGACACGACGGAGAGGAAATAAGATTACAACCATAGCGTTGTTGAAATGTGTGTAATCCACACACAAATTATATAATTGTAAGACAATAATGAAGCTAAAGGTATAAACTACTGTGATCAATATATTAGTAGTCGTCGTCGAACGCGTTTTTGTGCAGAATTTGGTATGTTTTTGACGCTTCAGTAAACTATATTTGTACGCACTTATTAAGATGTTTGTAGCTACGTATCCAGTAGTATGGACAAACCGTCTAAAAATTCTCTACCAAGCATAAATATATTTAGCTACATTTTACAAGTACATTAGATGCTGATCATTATATATCAAATTCTATGTTTTTGCATATTTATATTTTTGTCGTTATATATTTTTTTATCTTTTTTCTTTCCGTTTCGAACGAGATTTGATGTGTATTTGTAACCTACAATTTGCAGGAAGGATAACGGTGGTGATACTGCTAACTGGAGGTTCACCGTTTATTTATTGCGCTCACACTATACATACAATGTCATATAGACACACGTCAACGACAGAATTAGCCCTATCGTAATTTCCATCCTATTCTTAATCTGCGACCGGGTTCCCAGCGGATAACGACTTTTCCAACTGGCAAATAGCCAACGAAGAATCTAGGAACGAGAACCCGGGCATGGAAGTATTTCGACAAGGGCTGCCATTATGGCGAAATCCCAAAAGTTTTGTAGGCAGTAAACTGGACTAAGGTTGGTGGCCAGGGCAAGATATAGTTACGTAAGTATTCGTCGTCTTAATTCATCTTATGACATACATTAAATGGCATTTAGGATAATTAAGTAAAGTGTTTGCAGAACGAGCGAAAAGTTTTCAACAACTCACTCTAAAGCAGTTGACCGACCGCCTAAAATGAACCCATGGTTTGCCTTCATGATCGGTAGTTCGTATATAACTCTGCTATGGCTTTTTATAGGTCTCTGAGAGTGTTTCATTCAGCGCAGCACGTAACAATTTACTACAACTTTTGGTTAAATTGCCGCTAGAGGCCGTGTAAAAAGGTGATTTCGCACGTGTCTGCATGCATTGAGGTAGCACTTCGGTCTATCTATCTCCATTAAAGTTGCAAGGCTTTCTTACAATGTACAGCACTAGACTAAACTAAACGCAAACAGTAAATAAATTCTGGATAATTTTTTATTCATGCTCTCCACCATGTTCGAGACTCATTTTCGGTTTTGGCCAGAGAAAGCACTCTGGCAAGGTCTGAGATACAAACGAAGATTATATGATGCTAGTATTTTACATCTGCTCCTGTTATCCTTAGACCCGGTAATTGGTCCATCTTGTTGCAGCCGAACTTAACTAGTTCACTTATATGTTTGCGATATTTTTTTGCATTAGTAAATTAGTGTCCACTGGCTGGCCATGCGAGCTCTGGGTCATACCGGTCGGAACTGGAATTCCTGTTCATCGATCCTCCTGCCTTTTCAACGTAGATCCCGGTGACTTCACTGTCATCAAACGTAGCTGGTCGTTTCTTCTTCATCTCGTTTCTGCTATAACGACTAGCGTTGCTGAAACCGGAAGCCGATAGAATTGCGCGTGTGCGTTTCACCGCTGCTTCACCTGCTATCCATCTACTGCCTTCTGGTCTGTGCCGCCTTCGGCGGGGGTACAGAAGCGCTACCGGCAATTTCTTCGGTCTCAGCTTAGCCGATGCAAAAGTCTCACAGCGCGCCTCCGTCCCTTTCTGCATCCTTTGTCTGGTGAACGAAGGTAGGAAGACGGCATCGCATACCGTGAGGTCATTTCGAAAGCCACCCCTCGCTTTTGTGTCGTGTCCCAGCATAACAGCAAGGTAAAACCAGGAGCATTTATGCTTGGTTTCTCCTTGCGGGGACAGCAGCAGCAGCAGCAGCAGCAGCAGCAGCAAGACACCCCATTGGCACCGGTATGCTGGTTCTATTGCCGTGGTCAGTCTGCCGGGGTTTCCTGCCGCCCTGTAACAGCAACAGTCGCCTATTCATCTCCATATAAACTTGCAAACTAGTTCCTCAGCGAATCACGAGAGGGCGCTATTCACTATCAGCAGCCGTTTGGACGTCATTCAATATGGGAGCCTTATCAGCATACTACATCCCTCTGAGGTGAAACAAGAACAGGGCAGACTGCCTGCCCAGTATCGGATGTCGAAAGCACAATGAGTTCATTAAGCACATTTGATCTATTTTTAAGGCATGCAATGGCCCTTCAAACAAGGGAAATTGATTACATAGATTAGTTGTTTCACTGTCGTTACCTACAAGATGACCTATTACTGTTAGGTTAGGTTATATAATATACAATCAACGAAAATATATAGAAAATCAAAGAAATATATAGAAAATCTCGCTGGGCTCATTCAAAAAGTATATTGTTGCCAAAAACTGTCAGCCTAGTAGGGAGAAAGATTCGTCGATGAATTGCATTGTATTGCAACAAAGAGCTTTGAGTCTTTTTTTCTTGTTGTATATGCAACAATAGGATAACAAAGTGTACACGTTACGGCATGCAATAGCATATGATATTTCACTAGGTCCAGAGAAATACTAGTTATAACGCCGCCTTATTTTGTTATGTAATAACCTACGAAACAAATGAATCAGGCACATGGGAGGTCCCATCTATGCGAATGTGACTATTTAATAAGATAAATCCCTCTCGCTCCTTGTGCTGTATCCATGGCCAAACATGGAAACAGGGAGTGGGAGCGGGAGGAACACATGCTATCTCTGCTACTGCCACTGACTTGAAACCCGTAGAAAAGGTAATAGATTGAAACAGGAGCAGAACAAAACGCAATTGAAATAATTTTGCAAGTGGAAGCGTTGCTTCTGCCGTGTTTTCATGAGGCATACTCATTATGAGAAGGAATTCAGGACCTGCCAAAGGAGAAGGCCAGGAAACAGTAAGCGGATGGGGCAGGCTCAAATGAGACACGTATTGCAGACTAATCGCATAGATTTAAAAATGACTGCGAAAAAAAAAGCAGTACGAGTAATTCTTAAGATGGTGATCATTTAATAATAATAATAATAATAGTTAAGTAAGGTAATTGAGTTGATGGTAGGCGTAAAACGCTGACTGAGGATGAGCGAGTAGAAGTGTTTGTTGGATTTATATTTTTTGTAAAGCTGGATTCAAAGCGATATTATTCATACTTGGGCGTCTGTCAAGTTCTTTTATGCACACATTTATTATCATCCTATAAACGCTTGGCAAGCAGCACCGTTTTTTAGACGACATCGAGTCCCAGACTGTGAGAGAAATGCGAACGTTCCACGAAAACCTTCCAAAACCACATACCTAACATTAACAATTAGAGAAATATTATGCGTTTAGAGAGATAACCCCCCAAAAGTCGTGATACAGCTTAATGACAATGCCCATAACGTTTACATAGGAGTTTTCAAACCTATTAATCAGCCTGCATCTCTTTTTGCAAGTCTTATCGGTCTGTGTGTTGTAAAGCTAAACACAAAAATCGTCATTTTTTCTTTCTTTTCAGTCAGATGCTTTCAATCCAGCGCTTTTCAAATCGATGACTTTAGTCGGGCTCTGCTGCAATAAGAGGCTGTCACTGCACAGCGGCAATTTCAAACGAATCGTATCACCATCGCCGGTATACCTTACCATAGCTTGTCTCACCGTTGACTGTCAGCCCGAAGCTGAAGATTCCCTTTGACCCTGAGTATTAACCAGCCGCTCGGCTAATTCTGCCCAATGATTACACTCGTTCCGGCCACAAAGCCGTTGTGGATCATAGTAAATGTATTGTGCACGCTGCCGTTTACGCCTGTTTGCTTGTTCGCTTGCTCCATACGCTGGCGTAGCAACTTGCTCATTTGCCTTGCTTACTCTCTCTCTCTCTCTCTCTCTCTCACTCTCTCTCTCCCTTTTGGTTTCGGGAAAAGTGAGGGAAATCTGTTCCCAGGCAGGAGATCCCTGTTTTCGTCCCGATTCAATAGGGCGAGGACACTGCGATTGTGGGGACAAAGGTGTGGTAGCGCAAGCAGGCCAGCCAACGAGCACTTTAAGCCTGCTAACTTGCGCTGGCAGCTTTTAGTAGCTGTCGGCTTTTACGGGTTCCAGTACTAAAACGTAGCAGCATTAGCAGGAATAGTGATGGCTAAAAACGATTATTACGGACTCAGCATTGCTTGAGGCTCTGGCTGTTTGTGTAATGCGTTCCTGCTGTCGTTGCTGCGGCCTCCGCTGGCGCTATATTGGCTCCCCGTGCATTGTTCCCCGCTGCTCCTGCGTGCAGCAGGAGCCGCCGTCGTTGTTATGATGTTTTGGCAGCAGCAACGACGATAGACGCCGCTGCTGCCACTGCTATCGGAATAGGATAAGACACATCGCGCTCGGTTTGTCGGTGTCTCGCTGAGTTTTCGGCTGCCTGTGCCATATGTTAGCAGACGACGTGCACGTGCGTCACTTCCCGCTGCGCGCGCATACTGAGCACTGCTGCGAGGGGTTTTTTCTAGACACTTTTATGGGTACGGAGGGCCGGAGACGACGTACAGTGGTAGCCGTGCATGTGTGCGTTCTGTGTTAAGTCTCGCTGGCAGTTGGCGCTGTATCTGTCGGTTAAGCGCGTGCGTGCGTGCGATTTGGCCGTGTGCCTGTTTTAGGATGTTGGCGACCGTCCGCTGCCGAGTTCGGAGTGTGTCACTTGGTTAGCTCGCCTGATGGTTGGTTGACTGCTTCAGCGAATCGGAGAAAGACGAAGACGACAGAGTACGCTTGCGCTGCAGCAGCACTGTGCGCTCCCGAATGCTGTTGGGGCCGGATCGATTCCAAATCGGAGTAGTTGGGTGAGGGGTACTTTTGGTCACCACCAGCGACGACAGCAACCCATTAAACGACGACCACCACGCGACGCGCCTGATCTGCTGATTGCTGTGGACTGCGTCGCTGTTGGCAAGCACGAAGGACAAAGGACAGCAGGCCGTTCAGTAAGCAAAACTGATTGGCAGTAGAAGTACAGCGCGGTGGGCTGCTGGCAGACGAGGTTAATACCATTAGTTGGCTATAACAGAACTGATTGGTGTGTGGTTGCCGCCAACACTTTCCAATAAAGAAAATTAACGCAGCTACCATCATACCCATTCCCATTGTCATTGCGGGTCGCCATCGAGGCCAAAAACATAACCGCTAGTCGAAGATCCCAAAGGCGTTTGGAGATAGATCCCAACAAAACAGCTAACAGCCTGTTTCATATACGGAAAGCAAGCTGCCTCAACACAAGCAGAATAAACATCAGCCCCTGAAACAGCGGCAACGAGAAAATCAGCAGTTATCACAGCAGCGCTTTTCAGCCGCTGCAATACCATTAGTTAACTATTGACGTCGTACGTTGATTTGCGCTGTCGTCACCGAAGCAATAGGAAGTTATAACAGACGGTAGAAACAACCGTGCTACAGGCGAAGTCAACCAAAATCCTTGGACGACAGCACTTTGTGATGGTAGCAATGCGCCAGTTCTGGTGTTATCAGATTATTGCCAGCATGGTGTATCCTGCTCTGTAGTGAACATTGGACTTGGCTGTAGTAATACTGAAGTGCTGTTGGTGTCTAGGTAGCTATATAGAGCAGCAGCATCGGGTTGGTAACGATTCCGCGTCCTGTCACGCGGCGTCAGCTCGAGCGCTTGCCGCCGCCGCGTGATGCAAGTCGTTGTCCAAAAATCTGCTGCGGGGCTAATATCCCTGATGGCAGTAGCGGTCGTCGTGATCGGCCTTGTCTCCGAATCGGCCGTTGAATGTTCACCGCACAACGAGGTGTTTACCAACTCATTTCTCGTGCGCTTTCGCCGTGACATGACCCGGAAGGAGGCATCCAGCGTAGCAAATGTGCATGGTTTCGTAAATCTCGGTCCGGTAAGTAAACAGACATATATATGCGAATAAACTGAAATAACAGTAAGGATAAAACGATGGCAGTACTACAGATGCTTACCGCAGTGTGACACATGAACGTTTTTTATGTCACGTAAACATTCGACGGGCCCCCTTCTACACGTCATGTAGTATTCTAACTGTGCACTCGCAATCATGACCACTGAAACACTCTAGCATCGTACTTCAGTGTAGAATGCCCAAGTATAATCTTAGATAGTGATTTTCTTCAACCCTTTCTCTGTGTCAAAAGATCATATAGTACTCACATTGGCGGTTTAGCAAACGAAGCGTTTCCACCTCGCTCCCTCCCTCAAAATGCCAAAACACCTATGATGCTATACAGGTAGCGACATTTGCTTTACCAACGTTCATGTGTCCAGTTATAAGCGCAGTATGCATGCATATATATACATGACCAATTTTCCATTATCGACGCACAAGTATGCTCGTGCAGATCGTGCGATCGATGTCCATTTCTTCTATTCACCGATTGGTTGTCTTGGCTAACTGGCAAAAGCACCTTCGCCAGTCAAACGAGGCTAGATAAAAGCAAATGAAAACCTTGTCGTTTTCATCGTAGGGCAGTGTTATCCATTTAGTGCGCAAAGCAGCTATTATATAATCTCAGCTTTCCAATAGATATGTGATGCATTCTGCTACTTACTTCTGTTTCCATCAACTAGATAACAGTCCAGTTGCTTGCTTGCACAATCAGCTCCTAGGTTTGTTTTAGCGTTTCCCAGAAATAAAAATTGTCCGATTTGTGAAGCCATTGCGCTAAGGGCCCGGCCCTTTTGGCTAAATGTTGGCGCGTGCCTAGGCTCACACTCATACTACTCACTAATTGTGTTTGATAAGATCCCAACTACAAAAGTCTACGAGGCAATGCCCTCTCTTTTCTCATTGTTTTTGTTGATTAGTAGAATTCCCATTACAACTAGTAATGTGCTTAGAAAAACGTTCGCCATTTAACAAACGCCTGCCTACCTGGCTACTTTTCTGTTTAGCCTCGAATGGGCTGCCGCGATCCGGGTCGTGGCATACTGCCTTTTTAAAGATTCCCTCTATTTAGCGTTATCCTTTGACTATGTCAATGGCCCCATTTATATCCGCAATTAAGCACCGCTTACGTCCCATATGGTTCCCGACTTGTAGGCAAGGATAAACACATCGCTTTTGTCCTTAACCGGATAGAATGAGAACCGCAGTAAACACGTCATCTTGCGATACAAATACATCGTAAAAAAATTTTGCTTTGTTGAACTTTTGCCAGTACATGGAACGCTGTGCGGTGCCCAAGCGAGGAAAGGGACCTGAGATCGACGATGCCGACGGGCAAAGTTAAGTCCAGCACCAGGCCTTGGAGATGACAAAGAAAATGGTGATATGAACAGTGACTTGTCTCGTGAGAAAACGATCTAGATCAGTCGGGCGCAATATGGCTATACTTTTTGTATAACGGCACCATGCTAATGCTAGACTAACTCGGACCGACTTAAGTACATCTGAAGTGGCTTACTACAGTAACTGCATTTTGTGGGCGTCGGTCATAAGGGACAAATGGAACGATAAGATCCTTGCATAGAATATTTGCCTAGAACCTAGATTGGCGGAACGTTACGTCTGCAGGGTTGCTGATGGCGGTAATTTACCACAACCAGTTCTCTTTCCTAGTAAATTATTCCACCTCGTGGAAGCTTTTGCATTCTGGTTCCAAGACAAGCGTATGCCCGATGTTCGTATACAAAGTTGTATGACTTTTTAACAATGGTATCAATTTAAATGTGTACATGTTTTTTTTACTTGTTGTTATTTCTATGGCCACTATTGATTAATTACTTTGTCAGAACAAAAGACTTGCTTTAGTAGGTGCGTTTTGGTATACCACTTCTATAGGTTGCGTACCGTAGAATACTTAACCCTGCTGGCGTTTTGCTGTCATTGTGGCAAATAAACGCATCCATATAAAACTTCGGTGCATTAAATACCACGCATGTTTACCTTACCTATTTTCTGAATCAGAGTCCTTCGAAAGGAATACTCTGTATACACGAGTATCGATCTCCCTACATGTCAAAGAATCTCTCATTAATATACCTCAACTACATGTTTTCATGATCCTTGAGCGATGTCCGCACTGGATCGCATTTCGTTGAGGCACTTCATTCATACTAATTAAGCTCGCTTAATTTAATAATAATATAAGAAATAAAGGTAGCACTTGCAAGTCAATAAATCAGTGCTATTCATATTTATGTTCCGTTTCTTTCTTCACGACTGTCTGTTCAATCAATTTACCATAAATATATATACATACAGTGGCTGAGTCATTTGGAAGACCGCTATTCACAGTCGTTTTTACGAGACCATCTCGCTATTCTGTTATTTCTGGCCATCTCGGCAATCATCGCTGTTTTATGGCTTCCTCTATCGCGGTCCGTTTGCTTTTCTCTTCTCGCATCTATCAAAGGACTTCACGGTGACAATGGCGACGACTAACGGTCACGCTAAAGTACGCATCGTAGGAAGTCTTAAGGATGTTGAATGTGTTCTAGTGCTGTCACAGAGGACATTTTTCTTTGTTCCACCATGATCAGCTCTGAGAGATGCCTAGATTGAAAAATTTGCGGTAGAAGAAGGTCGACCTTGAAAAGCTCTGAACTTGAGCACATAGCTTCGCTGGTGTCCTGTCCCTACTGAGAAGACAACGAGAGAATCAAAGTGTAAGTGAAGGCGCTAGGGGCCGACAAGTACAGTCAGTGAGTGGTTGCTTGCTTTGAGTACCGCTTTCGAAGAAGCAAGCTGATCGTTTTTAGAACGGATACAGACATATAACGTGCACACGTGCATAAACGAGCATTTTTAATATAGCATGCATTACAACAGCGAAACAGCTAACCACAGCAGTACTTTTTGCGGCAAAGATTTGGCTGAATCGGCACTGAGCGAACGGGAGGTTAACTATTACGCAGGAGTAACTAGAGGTGGCAGATGATATGGGGTGTTGTTTTCGTCACCTATGTTCTTTCGTTTTCAATTAAAAAGCCGATAAAGAACGGGCAATGAAGTTGGTTTCCTAGTAGGGACCACATGTGGCACGCGTAAACTGCTATGGTGGTGCCTGTATGCACGCAAGACCCGCGGAACATATTTGTTTTTTTTTTTTTTTGTTAAAATACGCAACGCTGTCGTCAAAATACCTTTGTTTTGTATATTCACCTTGCCTATACTTAAAAACTAAGTAGCTGGCAGTCGCGAAAGAGCTAACAACATCTTGTTGCATATAGCGTAACAACAGGCCTGGTGAATAACCCTAGATGACTTTCCCGCTTTACACCCTAAACGCTTTTAATCAAAAACATGAAATCGCGATCAAGTAGGTAGCCGTATGATGCCTATTTTGAAACACCTGTTTGTTCGTTTGAATGCTGACTTGTACGAAACTCGCTTAGTATTACGCAGACTGCCAATATAAAAAAACGTAAAAACCACAAAAATTAAAAATGTACGCCAAGCAAAAATACATATAAAGAAACCTTTAGATTGCGTCCAAACGTTTTGAGATACGTGGGGTGCTTACACGAAAACTTATGCAGTACAATACACAAGAAGGCGTAGAACATTTACAAGCAGATCTAACCAGTGAAGTTAAGGGACGTCACTTCAACGGGAGCCAGACACCCCGGTTGCCAAGATGATTCAAGGCATGTATGTCGAAAACGGGTTTGAACGTAAAAATGTACACTACCGGCTCTAGGTAACGTCTGGATCATTTATATTCGATACTGCATACGAAATCATTGTATCTTAAATTAATCAAAGGTCCTAGCTTCAAAGTACTGGAGCTGCAACCGCACTAAATTAACGTTTCCCAGGAAAGGCCTTTCATTGTTAAAATGCCGTCCCCAGCTTCATGACAACTATTGGTCCTTCTTGCTGCTTTATTAGAGCATTTTGAATAAAGTTGCCACTTGTCGAATGAGCTAAGCTCATGATCGCTCGTTTTGAATTTACCGTATCCTATCCTATGGAAAATTATACCTGTATAGAATAGCAACAGTAATCGATGGTGCAGTTAGGCAGCCTCGATATTCCTTTTCTTTGAAAGTTATTTAAACTCTTGGCACAACAGTGGACATACTTTTCCGAAGAAAGACAAAGAAAAACCCTTGTCGAATCGAACAATTTTGAACGAAGAAATTGAAGTGTTGACATCATCTGTGTTTTTCTTCTCGTCTGCTATCTTACTTGTGGAAAAAAACGCACATGTTTAGCACACGTTTTTGAACGCTTTCACTGCCTCATGCCTCTTTGCCTGATATTTGTCAAAATATCGATAAAAACGACGAATCGCCATAGTAGCAAGACTGACTTAAGGTATTGAAATCGAATTCGTAAGAAAACGAGCATGTCGACGTACTTCCTGTATTGTTGAAAGATGACATGGCTTAACATCACACGATAGCACTATATGTTACCACTTTTTTGTAAGAGGCACCGAGACCTGATATTGGCGGACAATGCAAACACAGAAAGCAATCATTGTCTGCCCTACACCTGGCCAGAGAAACACACTGACATCTATAAGTTTGTTGTGAAGGTCCCCCCTCTTTTTTCTGACGGGAACAAGACGCCGTTGTGATATCCGACATCAACAGGCACGTAAGTACAAGCCTACCTGTAATGATGACGTGAATGGCACTTATCTTGGCAATAAGACAGATGTACCAGCAATTATACGGGGAACCTTCACTTTTTTAGCTTTTAGTAGTCAATCATCAATTACAGTTATCTGACACGCACAGACTAACCTGGATGGATAGACACAGGTGCGATCTGTACACGAACCCAGACTTGAGCTGCACAATATATGACGACTGCATGATATTGCTTTTGATGCCCGCATCAGAAGTCACGGGAACACTGCACCATAACCAAACGTAATAATATAAAGGTCAGGAAGCGATGAAATCATAAAACCGAGCCAAGAATGTGTGTACTAGTGTCTATCTACGTGCAAAGAATACATTCGAGACTTTTTGTATATCGTCATTGTTTATGTCGTGCATATTGTAACTGCCGCGATCGCAATGATGACCACCGTTTAATCTTTCTCGTTTCCTATGGCGGCCCTCTTCCATTTTAGGATAATAGAGCCAATTTATTGATTATAATTCTTGCCATGTCTACAACCCCCAATTTCCTCGCGGCCATTCGGCAATCCAACGACCGATCGAGTAACAGCAATAAAAGTGAAAGTGTACATTGTAAGAAAATGTAAGGGAGAAGAAAAAAATAGAGAGGCTTTCTCATTTTGTCCTACCCGGTAAAATCTACTTCATAAACTCTATTACTCTGCCTAGGACTGTCACTCTGTACGCTTCAATTTTTGACTATGCATTTCCAACGCCGGGAAGATGTACTAGACGTAGCGATAGTCAGCCTGCTACTATCTTGCGTGTGATAGAAACGGTCCTGGTTTTTCCCTTTTCTGATACCTCGCAGCCAATGTAAAGACATAGGCCTAACGGAGCGCCATCCAGCTCAGTTGCTTGTTGCCATTTATTCGTTCATATCAATGCTCAATCCGCTTGTTTCTCTTGTCGATTCTCGCAAATTCTTAGTTACCCGGTCTATAGGAGAAGGAAGTTGAGGACGAGTTGAGTTAGGGGATTATTACATGCTAAGGCTTTCAAGGATGCGCGCGAGGTATAAATGAGCAAATGTAAAACTCCGGGCATATCGGTGGAGAAGAAACGGTAAAGAAAAGCCAGGCATAGGTGTCTGTGAAAGAACAAGGCCTACCAGGACATGACCTAAAGAAACAAATGAAGCGAAGTCAGCAGACGCGAGGAAAGCAAAAACGGAAATCGTTGAAGTGCAATAAACACGAGAAAGAAAGATGGATGAGATTCAGAAAAGGCTGTCGTGATTTATATATCCAAAACGATACGAAGCAATAGACAGTTAGTTAGACTTAGATGAAGTTCGATTCTGTGGCGTCAGTTCCTTTCTAGTCCTATCAGTCGTCATCGTCGCCGGCGCTCGCGTCATTGCTGCAGCAGTTTAGAGGAAAAAGCGGACTAAAAGGATTGGATAATGGCAAATCGGGCTTCATCACTGGAACGCATGAAAAGTTATAACCCAGAAAGGATGGAGAAAGTGAAAAGGGGATGAAGTTATCAAGGCAAATGATAGGCTTGTTGGCATATGCTAGTGGGCGAGAACTCGGTTATAATTAAATGATATCGAAACCCAGAAAGAAAGAACTTCTAAGACTATCAACTGGCATTGGACCTTGTCGCGAGTAAAAAGGATTTGCTGAGTGGTTAAGTTAAGCATACGAGGAGAGGGGTGACGTAAATAAATCAGCAGTGAGGTTATTCGGTTCTCATCCATTACGAACGGTGGCATTAGTGTCTCAAGTGAACCAGAACGATAATTAGAGCTATTGTGAGTGCCACTAAAGTTAACTGCTGAAAAGGCCTAAATGGGTGCAAAGCAGAATTTTTAAAGAGCTTATTTTAGGGTAATTAAGTAATTCCTGCTTTAGTTCTGTTCTTTCTTTTTTTGAAGAGAAGCGCGCAATGTTACGGCCGGCTTTCGTTATAGCGATGAGATTAAAAGGAAAATATTTCTTGGAAGTTTGAGCCTGTTATGATCACTGAGGTGACGAAACACGTCACAGCTACGAGTGTTGTTACCGCGGTCATTTTTGACAGTAGACCGCAACGCATACAGTGATTGAATGTTGCAAATGTAAATTCGTTCTATGGCCACCCTGGCAGTAGTGGGGTTTTTCGTCTATTACGAAAATATTGATTTCTTTCTTTTTTTGGCAACCCTCACTCTAGACAGTTGTCTCCTGCCCGTTGAAACATATTGTAAATATGACTTTCAGTATTATCAAACTGAAATAACCCATTTGGCGATGTAGTCAATCTCTGACGTTGCCTTTCGACATGAACAGTAATGTTCCGCAATGAAAGTAAATGCAGTGTTGCAGACCGCTTATATTTTTTATAGCTGAGCCAAATTTGAATGGAATCTAATATGGGAGAGTAGATTTGGATTTTAGATGTAATACATGTGTAGTCAATTTTTCCTTGATTCCGCACCTTATAATAATACACTTTGGAACACTGAATGATTATTCTAAATGCTAAAACTCATTAAAATGGTTAAAAGGTAAGCAGGAAGAGTCTTGATCATATGTTGACAAGTTAACAGATTTTCGGTGCAAGTCACGCAATGAGGTGCAAATGCACTAGGTGTATTTTTGTGCAATGAACATTAAAGCTTCATGCTGTTAGCTCGGCCGCTGCTGTTTGTCCTTGGGAGTTATACGTACAAATATATACATTTCTCAGGACATCCTTTCTACTTATCCTCGTGTGTAGTTAAGCCTTCATGGGCTGTACTGCTCCGTAATCCATATACAAGTGAACTACTTGGCCCCTAAAATAGAGTATGTGATGCGCTCTCGGCCCTGGACGCTATACTCAGTTATGTTTTAGGGAGTGGCATCGGCTGCTATAGTAGAACGCAAAGGTGTACCGCATTTGCGGACACCCTACAATATACCACATCTACAGAACGCAGTTGGTATGAAAGCATAAACAGAGGGCTTCGTGCAAAGTTGCAGTCCATATAGATGCTGTACAGCAGGCAGCAGAAATTGCTTTAGTCGCTCGTCTGATGTTGAATTGTCTAGATTTCGACACGTATTGTAATGCCTATTTTATTGATACCCCTTTGCCGAGCTTCGTTCAACATGAACATGTTAATAATACGAGCAGAATAAACATTCATTTTGTCGATGCCCGGTAAAAGAGGCGACCATGTATGAACGAACCATCGATACGGTATTAAAACCTACATCATGAACGTCTATCTGCTACAACTACCCGCTTGAGCAGAATGTATCAAACTTGAATGATCAGATGCTCAATAACAATAAAATCTTTTAAATGTCAAACCTTGCGTAAATATCTAAATCAAGTGAATGTCAGAAATAAAAAAGCAAATACAATGGAACTTCATCGACACTTCTGGATAAGTGGGCCTAAAAGGAAGTCCTCCAAAGGCAATAAATGCAACAGTTGAAGCTTGTGGCGTGCAACGAACAGAATGGCTCCATTATAATTGCGGAATAACGCTCGAAGCTAGGTCGTGCTATTGCTTTCTAGTCTTCTGCAAGTGGCCTACCTCGTTTTGTTCAGCCTTTAGGAAATAGGACGTTTGTGTGCGTGTATATGCCGGTAATGCCCAGTTTGTCACACAATACAGCAATAAAGAACTGCCATTTCATTGTCCTATTCTGGTGCCATTTACTCTTGTGGCTGCGAAAACAATGGTTCCTTTCTCAGCTAACATACACACATATACCTGGCTTCCACCAGTAGCGGCAGCGGGACGGCATCAACCCTAAATAACTGACAACAACCGGTTAAATGTAATAATACTTTTGTCGATGTATACATTAACTAGAAAGATGAAACCTACGTAGGTAGGTCGACAGGCTGGGCCACGTACGGCGATATCCACGACCAAACTAAGGTCAAAGGGAGCAAGTGACCGCTGGTTGGAGCTTTGATTCAGACCTGTGACTTGCAGGTTGCACTGCTAATATCTCTTCAAGGGAGCTGAAATAGTGGCGAGAACAGCCGAAGCCCTGCGTAGTGAGCTGTAGGCTCATAACTGCTCAACCATAGTATATCTCGTTCGTTCTTAAGTAATTCAACTAGAACAAGTAGCGACAAAAAACGATGATGATCATGGCTGGATATTCCCTAACTGAGCTAAACAACAGTACAAGCTGATATTGAAGTATAGAAACGTACAAATTCCGGAGGAAAACTGGTTTCTAGGTAGGAGTAAGCGGCGATAGCATGCAAAAGTTAGTTAGCTACAGTCAGACGCGGCTTTTGGTATTTATATCGACGGTCGCCAGGTAAAGACAGCTGTGGTAGTCTACAAAAGCCAGCGCACCAGCAAAATGTAGCCTTGGTGATATTACTCCACGAAAATGTAGATGTCGAGGAGAATAAACCATCTGAGGGGTAACAATATGTACGCCACCAAGTTTGTAAAATATATCATTCTTCTGGCTGGAAAGTCCGCTCGAAATGATATACGAAAGAATATCTCGAATGATTTGTTAGGGCTGCTTTATTTTGGTAGGTAGAAACTGTCTGAATTCAGTATTTATCATCTACACGTTTAAAAAATCCTAAATATTCTGTAGTAGTTCTAAAATTCTGAAATAGTTCTGTATTATCCTTTATCGTTGCTTTTCTGCTCAATTTATAAAAACGACTCAGGAGTTGGAGATAATTTCGGTAAATATTTTCCTCGACCGAAAAGTTGCTTTGGATAAAATTGGTCACCGTCTGCTACTATACAAAGCCAGATCTGGGTATTGACGAGTGCACGCTAAAATGCCTCGTGTTGGTTGTGGGCATCGTGAAAAGTTTACGTCTGTTTTTTTCTACCCCCTGTAGGGTTCCCCGAAACAGATATGCTTCGTCATTTTTATTCGCCATTTTGTGCTTGATACGCATGCTTGCACCCAATCTGATATTTTAACTACCTCAAATGCTTAAAAGGTTAGGTTCTCTTGCCTGCAGGAATTCGTAACTGGCAGATTTGCTTGTTGGTCATTCAGGTAAAAATTGAATGAAGCTCTTCATAAGGAGATGTACGGTTTTCAAAATGGCATAATTAGAAAATGACGAATAGCGCCACCATCGCCACCATCCTAGATACTAACGCCATGCATCTGTTTTGTATTGTCTCAAACTTAGGGCGCAAAGGTACCTGGGCTCTTAGAAGGCCTTTTAAGGGGCCAGTTGCAATAAACCAACCTTATTAAAAATGTTTTCGAGTTCAGATCTAATAATTTAAGGTGAATATTGCATTACGAGAACTCGATTTGCGCGGCATATAAGCAGGTCGATCCATGATCCCTCTGAATTTCTCATGCGATACACAAGCGTAGATAATTTTCTCACGTGAATCTTAAACTGACAAAACCAAAGACCTACATATATACACCCTTCTCTAGGTGAGTAAAAGTTCCTTCAATTCATAATGGCGTGGATGGTTTAGATCTTTAAATATAAACATCACATAAAGCGAAATATCTCGAAAACGCGAACATTCTTGTCAGCACACTGATGATAAAGATAAAGATAATGTGTTTATGCATGAAAGGCCGCGTTTCATTAGAAGGTCAAGAGCTAGCGCCGTTAATCCTGTAATATTAATGATTAGGTGATAAGGGTTTAGGCTATGTGCAGAATGGGCACATTTTATGTGGGCGCAACTTATTATAGTGAAAATAATTGCTTACAATCTAATAAAATATCTGTTCTTAGAGGCGTTTTCCCCTCTCAAGTTGCGGCGACAATTTGCTGTTGGTTCCTATTGGAATATTTCAAATAAACTTTATATTATATGATAATGGAACACGGTTTTTGAGGAACAGAATAGATACAGCTGACGGATTAGTGGAACAACTTCTGGAACTAAGTCGCAAATGCAAGGTCAACGTTAGAAAACTGTCTTTCATTCCAGTCTTATAACCTTTTGCGAGGTGTTTCGCAGTTGACGTTGATCTGGTCCCCTACAAAGCAAAGAAAAGGCCCTTCTGTTTAAGCTGACAAGGGACCGACTTAACCCGTACGTAAGCGATGAACGTATGGCTTGATTTATGTCCTTCCTAAAGTTGCAACGACATTTCAACAATGGCTGAGGAATAGAAAAATTAGTACGCTGCAGGGATTGAGGTAAGGCCAAATGACACTGTAGGAAAACAACAATACGTTAGAATAACGCAATGAAAACAAGTCATACACTTCTTTTACATAGGCAACTTACCTAATCGGTAATATACACATTAGCTGTACGACCGTGATGTAAATATTTGCTCGCTTATTCAGCGCACCTTGGCAACTGATTGACGTTGCAATTTCTACTGACGTTTGAAATAACATCGCTGTTTAATTAAATTTAACTTAGTTAAATAGTTATAATAACAGTTTCAACAATAACAATATATTTTACCAACAAATTCATGTGTGCCTTACTGTTTCAGACTGAGAATTCAATAACTTTATAATCGTTAATTAATACGGTGCGGCACGTTACTGAGAGACCTCTCTAACGAGAGGTCGTTTCACGTTAAACTACAACGGCTGCTTCTATTGCAGAGCAAGCGTTAAGCTCTAGTCACGTGCAGCCTAAGTCATGCTAAAAAAAAAAGCCATAAAATACCTCCCGATATATAGGATCAAAAAGTTATTCGTTAATATTTCATATTTTTGTATGATCTGCAATAACAAATGCTGCTGTAATTTTACGTCGGAAATTTTGAATGATGTCAACGTTGTCTATAGCCGTCGTGTGTTGTAGTGACGTAATAATTTCAGGAATAAAAGCTTATTCATCTGACGTCACGACTCTCGTAGTAGGAGTTTGGTTACTGTTAGTCCGTGATCGGAACGGGAATCAAGTTCACTTAGTGCGCCTGATCATGTTTACGTATGTGCATCTTTTCTTATCTTTATGTACGATTTTCTTTGATACCAGGAATTTTATATACAGTTCAGCAGCACAGCCAGTATCTGGCGTTTGCGTGCGTACACGTAACGTCAAAGTTCATAAATAAACAAATGATCGTTTTATGTCGTGAAATAGCTTTTTTAACTGCTTTCGGCGATTCTGGTAGTTAGCCAGGTTGACAAATATGGCTAACAAACAGACATATTTGGTCTCGAAGGTACTCAACAGGTAGTAATTACGGTGAATCGCAATGGTGATGGCGATTGTTTTACAGTGGTAACCCGTTTGGATCAAAAATAATGATCTGTGATGTTAAGGGCTAATATTTGCTGGGCCTAGCTTTGGGATTAGAATTAACCGTAATTATTTCCTGTTGGCTAGTTTCGTTGCGATACGTATTCCACCGTCAAGCCGATTTAATGTCTTTTCTTCCAACATGCACTATTTGGTTATCCTTCCACTTTTACTTTGAGCTTCGTGTCACTCTAGTAACTTTATCAAGATTGCACGTTCCACTTAGAGGATTAACTTTCAAACTACTGTATATAGGAGAATGAATCGGTGAATGTAACGTCACCTGATTAAGCTTCTATACGTGTACCATATTCATCGACAGATATTTATCTTCGGTGTACAGACTGAATCATATACTTTCATCATTACCTTATGATAATCCTATACCTCATGACTACAAAAAGAATTGTTGAGGTGTTAGTTTCTTTAATCAGTTCAGGGTAATGTGGACTCTTGTGCGACTTTGATGATCCAATAGAGATGGTATCTGCTGACCTGTCTTCTACCTATGAGCGATCTCCAGTCAATAGCAATCTAATATTTGGCGTTTTTTATTAACCGGTAGGCTTACCGGATGGCCATTGGTACGTATTAATGAAGACTCCAAATGGCTTTCAGCAGTTCCTACCTCATAGCTAAGCTAATCCATTACGCAAATTATGTCGTTGCAATCAGCTCAAATAGAACGCCCCAAAAAAGAAGACCTGTTCGTTGTGCGGAACTACCAAACTTTACTCATACTAACCTAAGTAAAGACATAAGCACAATACACATAATGATCGTATGATCAATCACAACCTCAAGCCCCACAGATATTAGAATTAAACATACCGGCGCATTGAACAGATAGACTTTAAAGTCATGTAATGACTTTAATAATTATCATTGTTTACTCAGAATGAATTTAAGAGGAAGAGGATCTTACATTCGAATCAGACTTAATTTAATACATTGTAAAGTATAGAAGGCATTAGTTGGCAGTCAGCTGAACAACGAGCGGCAGAGGCTTGTATGATTTTTCCCAAACGTGGACGATTACGAAGCACGATGAAGCATCGGACTGAGGCACACGAAATTCTGTCCAGGCGAATAAATGCCAAGAGGCCCTGATAGGATGCTTTTGATGCTGTCAAGGACAATGATTCAAAAACAAAGCCAAACGGTGACCTCTGTGGTGCTCGCTTTTATTGTAATTGTTGTGGTTACTGCGTTCAACAAAGGAAAGCATAGAACAAATTCATAAATAAAGTAAAGCTTGACATAACAATTTCATTGTTGGATGTTTAAGGCAGTTGTACGCGACCCTCGTTGAAAGCAAGCATCTCTTGGCCATAAGAGCAGAAAAATTAAAGTTCCTTGACGCTTTGATTTTTCGTGATTAGAGGTAGCGTTTGCTTGTCAAATCGCATCGCCAGGGCAAGAAGTGCTCATAGGATTCAACGAGGAATAGTTATTTTCAGTTTGCGATCATCGGAACATTTCAGGTGCTTGGTTTGTGGATTTATCATTACAACTCTTATTTGCTCAGTTCAAAAAGCTCGAGTCATTAACTCACTTTTGGCAGTAAGGTTCTATTTATTTCGCACCAAAGACATCCAGACATCTGCAACGCATCAAAATTGCAAAAATAATTGAAATTTCGGGTTCTAGGAACCAATTGTGACTCTTCGAAAATGATGGAGTCGTTGTCCTAACGCTTCGGTGCCGGCTAACCTGTATAAGAATACTTTGTGCCCCCTTAACCGCGAAAATTTTCCTATTTACGTGATGATCAGTGATGAACAATTGTATCCAACAGAGCTGATACAATGATTAAATAATATTTTGTCTCGCTCTTGAGAAAAACCTTGTTTCGGTGTTTTGGCAATTATCCTGGGAAACTCACGTTGTTATGGTGCTCGGACTTCTCAACCTGTTGTCGATTTCCAGGTCAAAGGCAAGCAATAAAAGCTATGCAAATCGATCAAGAGGTTGATGCAACATATACGTCTCCTAGTGGGTCCTCATGGATTCGCATAACCCTCTTAATGACAAAGGATCTAATTGAAACATACCTGAAACTTGTAATATCTGAAAGAAGACCTATATAGGTTATCTTTTCCTTTTTATTTGTAGATAGCTTCGTTTCGTGTTTCGTGTATTTAGCTCAAGATCTATTTAGAGTGATGAAGCTAACCTTTCCCAAATGACACAGAAACAGATACCATGCGTATGTTTTCTCTCGATTTGATACTGAACGATTTCTGCCTTGCTCATTGGATCGCAAACTTTTTGTACAAAGTCGCTACGGTACGTAGACCAAAAAGTCAGTGGAAGTTCTGTGGAATTTTTTATTTAGTGGAGGCTGGAGGTTATTTTAGAAGCTGACTGCTGCTTAGCCGCTTGGGAGGAATTATAGGAGTAATACTTTGTATTCGTTTTTCTTTTTTTTGGTAGGCCTCACTGACTAAAACAATCCAGTCTTTAAACACGCGAAAAAAACCACAGAGGAAATGCGGCTGATATGCATTATGCTTCAGGGCCGCTAGAAGAACAGATGTCCTTGCAGTCGCAAGCCGTCAGCACGTGATGCGTAACTTAGCAGTGAATCGCTTTCATCATCCTACCTCGTTGGTTATCATCACAGGATCCCTAGCCAGTTTTCAAAGCAGGATGATAGACCTATTTGCCACCTAAGGATAACAACTGGCAATATCTGTATTAAAATATACTAGAATAAGGGCTTGCATGTTAAGCAGCATTCTGAATCTAGCTCTTGTAACGTATGTACGAAATTAATGTACGTTATAGAGAAACAAAAATCATCCGATTCATCTACCTGAAGAAAACATGGTGGATACCTCCTTAACGAAAACGTCTATGAACCACGAACCTGAATGTGTTTAAACAAAAAGGATTATTTTAGATAT
>NW_019213291.1:102521-125925 GCF_002532875.2 Varroa jacobsoni | reverse complement strand
AAACATATGTGAATAGGCTAACCGTCAAATTGGTCACCTGATGATATCAGAAGGACGCGGGCAAATATGGGAAATCGAAACAATATAACGAAGCATACGAACAATAAGAACGGTATGGCGCTCTTCTAGAGCGTGCTTATATGTATACTCTAGTTACGTTCTGCTCGTAAAAGCACGTTCTTGACTTTCGACGTTACTGAAAACAAGTTAAGTGATATCGTACGAAGTCGTTTTATTAATGTATAAAATAAGCCCCTGATATAACAATCAGGTGTCAAAGGGTTCTCTCTGAGATCATTCGACTTGACGCTAAATACAAATGTAATATTAGCGTAGAATGTGAAAAGTGATTTGGAAGAAAAGTTCTAAGGTGTGCAAGTACCGATCCGAAATTGTGCAGGATGCGGTAACAATTTCGAATTAGCCTTAGGTGTCACTGAAGGATTATGAGCCCACTTTTGGGATAATTCATGTTTCTATACGAGTAATGCCAAGTTCGCAACTACACTAAACGAAGTAACGGGGTATTAGTGATGATAATTTGTTCTTCATTTTCTATTACAGGTGGTTGGTTCAGCTCGAGAGTACCATTTTATGCACCGGTCCATACCTCATGCCCGTGCTCGACGAAGTGTTGGCCATATGAGGTCTCTCAAAACACATCCCGACGTAAGTGAATTCTCCGCGCATACAACAAATGGCAATCGATTTCGTGCTTCACAGCTGTCGGTTGGGGGCATCCTTACATAGAATGAATGCATATTACCTTTGTTATGATATACTGGTGCATGCTATTTATTTATTATCAAACCTCGTTACGGCATAGGCCACAGTGCCGACGTCACTGCTGTCACCCGTTTAAATGATCAAATCTTTGACAGCGGCTATCAGAAGGAGCTGATGTGATCGCTTCTGCTTTCAATCGCACGACGGATCAGTTGTATATCATTTCTGACACCGCAAAGCCACTTGTTTGGGATAGGATCTGGTCTGAACTTTTCTAGTTTCTCGAAATTGATTCATTCGTATGCTAGGTTATATCGAGTGCGTTACCAAAACAGGCGTAGGCAATTCTAGCACTGTGTACAAGCGCTAACTTCCCAAGAGAACTTCTTTCACGGCACGCTTTAAGGCACCCAGGGGCTCGGCCAAGGTTGGACGTGCTTCGGTAAATTCGAAAGGCGGCTTTCATCTGCACTAAACGAACGGACGACAAGAAAAGGATAACTTTCAACGATCCATCTAATGGGTACTGCAAAACAGACAGCCGCTCGTAACCGTCCCGAACCCTACGAAGTTTACACTCTTCGTCTATACAATAATGGATGTTCGTTATTTTCGATTAGGAAATACAGAATCTGTTATTCGGACTCAAAAAGGAAATCATTCAACCTTTATAGGGAATGCGCGTCGAAGCTTGTTGGAACTGCAATTCAAACAATCAACGTTACGGTTGATACGCTTGCGTATCAAGATAAATAATATATCAGAGGCGAAATAGGGATATATATGCCTAGTATATCATAACCTCCAATGTCGTTGGATACATTATGTAGATGTATGTAGTTTTTGCACCCATGGGTTAGATGAAGCTACACGAGCTACCGGACGATACCATTTCGATGTCGTTCCTGGTTCAATAGCTATGAATCGAACTTTTCCGGCAAAAAGGTTGTTCCATTGTGACTGAAGATACCACAGCGACTCTTCATTATCGGACGTTGTACGAATTATTCGACTTTGTTATTTGTCCCTAGAAAAAGACATCGATCAAAACATAGTTTCAAAATAGTAAAGCATGGATTTATATATATATATATATATATGAGATTTTTTTTTTATATATATGATAGAAAGTTTGCACATGGATGCTTTCATGCACGTCAAGTTGCATCTATGGAATGAAATATTACGATGTGGCGCTAAATTTCATCGTTTTTTTTTTTAGAATATTCGAGCGACAACTTTAAAAATAACCGTGTAGAAGGTAATATTTAACCTGAATAAAAAGGCGCGATTATGTGAGCGACACGAATCAATGAAGCCTTTAATACCGTATTCTATGGCTGTTTAAATTTAGCTTTAATTTAGGTGTTCCACCTTTGCTTCGTCAAATGGTGCCTATCGCTATGGAACAGCACCAGCTAGCTTCACCCCTTAACAAGCGATACGAATGGACTTTTTGTTTGACATCACATTCGGCTTTTAATTATTGCTCCGCTAGCTTACGAGAAAAATTAACGCTGCGTTATAGACAAATAAAGGCTGCCATTTCAGATAAACGTGCTCTCAGCCTAGAAGATTTTGTATGGTAGGCAGTCCTGAAAATGAAACAGCTTCCTACAGATCGCGTCTAAGTACAAGGCCCGATTACCTCTGAGGAACGCAAATAAACATTTTTACGTCTTTCAAACACGTCTTAAGCCGGATGATACCTTCTCTGTTGATGAATAGTAGTTTGCTCAGCTGCTGTTTATGAGAAAATGATCGATTCATGAGTTGCTCCCATCGTTAGTCACAGGGTCATAAGTTCCCTGTTTCAGATTAGAAAAGTTTCCCGATTTGTGAAACTTATCACATACACGTTTAGGCTTTAGCCTTACATTGGTAGGCTATTTTAAAACAAAGCAAATTGCACCTCGACTTGCAAACGTCTCCCACTGCCAAATATACCATTAAAATTTCGATCCACTAAACGAATAGCGGGTTTCATTAAATGGACATTTTGAATAGGGAAAAAAACATATGTAAATACCATCGAGTACAAACAAGTCAAGACAGGCGTAAATACAACAATGTCCATAACGGTGTCGCACAGGTGCCAATCTAATGCGCCAAACCTATTGAAACAACTGAAATTTATAGCACATTCCCTTACTTTTTAGGGTAAGGATTATACGAAACGGACATTATTTTTTTCTACTCTACTATTAGGAAAAATATAGAAAAAAAAAAAAAAACATTTTTGTGCTCCAGTTTTGCAAACAACTACGTTAGATATGTACTTTTTATATATAGTGGAAAACTTTGTGCCTGCTGGTCCAACCCAAATCAAACCCTCAAGGTGGTCGTATTAAACTGATCTTTCGCAGATCGTTTATAGATAGGGGGCCATCCGTGACAGAAGGATAAACCCGATATTTTTTCATGAAGGCAGTTCGTAAAGCGTAATGTTAATTTGGCCAATTTTCGTCGTTTTTTTTTGGTGTCTCTTGCAAGATTCTCTTGTACATGTTTATGGGAATATTGTACAGGTTGAGGTAGACTATTTTTTGCTAGCTCTTTATGGGAATTTTATCCTATTGACAAAATATAGCTGAATGTTTGCACGGAGGTCTATGTAAAAAAAGGAGTCATTGTTGTTGCAAAGTGACAGTCCTCGCTGAACTAAAATACAATTGGTGGATTTGTACGCAAACTTCAGTTTTCAGTTTAATTGCCACCGTAACGCAAAAATTTGTTCTATGTGAGGGTTTTTTCTCTTGATGCCAATAAGTGATTTCCATGAGTTGAGCAAAAAGGCAATAAACGTCCCTATACCTAAAATGGATATTCTGGTCAAAAATGGGAACGGTCATAAGCCCAGTGGAGGGGTTCGCTTCGGGCACATTGGGATGAAACTAGTTTCCCAGTGCTTTTTAGGAACAAGTATAAATCAAATAGGTTTTTCCATAGCTTGCAATAATACTTCGGCGTAATGACACTGGAATTAACTTTTTTTTTACATGGAAGTCTATGTACAGAAGTTATTTCGTGTTATCAACGGGAAGTTTTTTATGAACTGAATCGAAATCCGATGTACCTAGAGCTCAGTTTTCGATTTCGGAAAATATCATATGAGACATAAAAACATAACATATTCTACGTAAGAGAAGGTTTTCCTCAGCGCCAAGCGATAGGTCTCGACAAACTGGATCAAAAACGTAGTACGTATATCTAAAAACTGCTATTTTTAGTGACAACTCCATTGGCCGCAATGCTTTACCTGCGTAACAATGGGAAGTGAAAAATATGCCTCGAGCATTTTTTAAGCCAATTTTTAAATAAATATCAGATGTGAGACGAATTTAAAGTCAATTTTCGTGAAAAATTTTTCCGCATTACTTTTTAGAGAAGAATTCCAAAATGTCAAATAAATAAATGTAACTATTTATGAGAAAAGCTATGATAAATTATTTTAGCTCCGGTGACGTCTTAGGAACGGAGTCAATATATCATTTTAAATCATCGCAAAATGTTTATAACATTTTTATTTAATTTATTATGTGCGCAACTTCTCATTGCAAAAAAAGCACATTAGACATTTTCAAGTTTTTATGACGGCCTAAAAACGTAATCAATAAATTGGCTGACTTAGCATTTGGCCGACTTAATTCGCGTGCGTGCCTCAAAGGTCAGCCGACGGCCAACTTTATTTACGTACGTACCGACAAAACCCGTAATCACGTCGTGGGACTGTACCGAAGGCCAGCATAACATGGGGAAGACAAATTTAGAGTCGGCTAAGCCTACTGGAGAACATATTAGAACAGGCTGTAAAAATAATTACAGAGGAGTAACGGCTTAGGTGGAGTAGCGTAATTGCAACGGGATAATTGTTAATGTATACCCGATATATAGTTTTCGTTAGCCTATACGAACGGATCAGATTAATTAAAACGGTCAACACAAAACACAAGCGGACCGAAGCCCTCGGGCTCCTTCAGTACATACATGTATATGTATATATATATATATATATATATAGGGGTAGTGTAAGAGATGATGCTGTCATTTCATTGGGAGTACGCTGTCGTAAGATACCCTAATTCTTGTTGTAACTGCGCACATCGTAGCGATGCTAGTTAGATAAGCCGGCATCAAATGTATGCGATATCAAGGTGACTCTTCGGGTCGCGTTACGATTCGTTGTCGAGCTTGTTGTCCTTTCGGCCTATCTAGCTTACAAAATATAGGCGTGTGCGGCGATAGATGGCCAGCTGCCGATACGGATTTAAAGGTTAGGAATACTCCCATTGTGACTAGGGCATTTGCTAAGTTCTGACATCTAAATTTAATTTTGCTTCGAAACTAAAATGAGAGATTGGGACAATTTTCAGCTAAAGAATATTCTAGACTATTATAATCACTCTACAACAAATCTTTATGTTGCAGAGACCGAAACCGTACCTAGACTTTTGAATCGTGAATTTGTGTTAAATTCTGTTGTTTGTTTCATTCGTATCTACAGTGAACGCCACAATAATCACTGTGGAAGCTCAGGTCAAAAAGTGGAGCTGGGATTTTACCAGTTCGATGCGTCCCTTCGTTTTATCGCTGGCTCTGTTTGACGAAATGAATAGGTGTCAGGACATTGTATCGCAGCTGACGACTGATTTAGACCTGTATACAGCTTAAAGGTGAAGCAGGTTACGAACTATATATAATAGTATTTACCCGAGCTAATAGAAATGAAATTCCTCCGAGAGGCTTACTGACTTCCCCAAGGTTAGACAGGTCTGGCTTGATAACCCCCAGAATAACGGCAAAGCGAGAGGGGATAGTCGACTCTCAGAGCAGTCGCTAACGTTTAAATAGCAACATTTTAAAAAACAATATTAATTGCCGTTTTCAAAGCCTCTTGTTCCAACACGGTTGCTAGTTATCAGCCAATAGATTCAGGAATGGTATAGCTTTCGCCATTGATCACTAGACTGTATTTTGACTTGGCAAAACCAAGTACGAGTTCATTATTATTATTATTTTCATTTATTTCCAGAATTTCGGTTTTCGGAACCCGTATATATAATATGCAAAGCCAATTTACAACGAGAATGTACAAAAGAAGTTAACCCTTGTACCTAACGAAGCCTTGAAAAACCTGTAAGTAACTATCTATTCTACTGCTACTTCAACCATCGATGTACATGTTCACAGACGCAGTTCCTTCTAAAGGATTCTCTCGACCACCAAATAGTTTCTGCAGACAAATACTTAGGCGCTAATTTTTTTTTCTTATTTTTATAATATTAAGTCACATTCTGACATTGGTATCAGTATAGCAACGTCATTAAATTGCCCTCGCGTGCGAATCGACCCCATCACGTGCGCGTACGTTTCTCCTCTATGCTAAAGGCTGTACATATCACTTTGTTCTACGACATATTAGTGTTACCATAGTTTCTGACTGGTATCGACCCAACTGCCTGCTAGATATCACGGAAGAGGTCTTCGGATGGGAACTAATGAGTACTGATCGGCATATGGGACCGTTGTATTAATTTGCTAGAGCCCTCTCGTCATTATCATTATTGGAAGCTAGCCCATTTGACAGAATGCAATTATTATTCACTAGATCTACCTAGATCTAGATAAAAATAGTCATCAGGATAAACACCAGTCCATTCGCGTAAGATTTCCTGCATTTCTTACCGATCGCTACTGAACAATTTGAAGGATGACTGCTAAGTGAGAGCTTAAACCCACGTGTATTAGCCTGTGAATGACACGTACGTTATGTAGACCTTCAATAGAGCTACGATGATGGGTGACGACAACTGTGCGACTCATTTACTCGACAAACAAGCAAAATGTATATATATACATATAGTTTTTTTTACGGAGAAGTTTTCATTGGGGAGCAATGTTTTGCTCTAGGGTTCCAAAGTTTTATGTTTGGCGAATTGCATTAACCGCTCGTTCTCAAACCTCAATGTAGGCATTCTGGCAGGTCGCTGATCCCCAGCACGAAACGTACTCTCTGTGTACGCCCGGGTTCGAATCGAGGCCATTATGTGTCCCTAAGATTAGCACGCAAATAAGTTACCCACTAAGCTATCGCGACGACTTAATCTAAGACCTAGGCTACTTCAAATGTTCCCTAGATTTGTAAGCAAGCACATTGTCGTTGCCTAATATTTCCAGCTGAATATATATAAAAAACAGCATTTCAAGAAGAACACGGTGTACGATTTTACTGCCGCCTTGAATACTTACTTGTATCAGTAATCTGTGAAATACTGAATTGGTCTGTAAAATAATATATGCCATTATTTTATATAAATAATTGTTCTGTATCTCCTTTGATCCGGTACCGCACGAAAGGTTCTACACATTCCAAATAACATAAGATAGCAAGTCCGAGTTAAGACTGAGGAGAACTTGAAGAATAAATTAAAAAAGAAGTCCTCAATAATACGTCCCATTGCAAAGATCGCTCATTACGCCCCTATCGAGGCAAGCTTAGAGATAGCTGTAGCTTGAATAATCGGAAAGTGCGTTCATCAGCACACGTACTATATTAAATAGATGTAGATCTAGCTATGGGAACAGCCTTTGTTGGAAATTTTTTGTGAAGAAACGACCTAGATTATCTATTGTATACCCATTAATGTTCTTTATACGCATACAACTGCTGGGACCCTCTGCCATCGAGATAAGGTCCCAGCCCAACTAGGTATGCTAGTGATGATTCTATTCGGAACTTCTAATTTTATGACGTGTGCGTATCATGTGGCTCTGTCTACTTAATACGAATAGAAAGCTTGCTGTCCGAAAAAGGTAATGGTGTTCAAGCATTATAAGGTAATTCGACCGCTTTCAGACAAGCGGTATGTTAGATCTCAATAAAGTACGATGTGGAAGAATGGCAAATAAAAGTTGTTTCCACGCTGCGACTTGGTCTGTTTTTTCAGGTGCAACACGCCATCCAGCAAGCGGGGTTCCATCGAACAAAACGAGGTTATAATAGACTGCGGCTAGCCGTCCTTGAACAAATTCAACAACAATACCAGAACGAACCCACTGACCCATATTTTCCCTTTCAGTGGTACCTAGTAAGTACATAGTTTTCAATTTTTACCACCAAATTATGTTTTCTTGGCTATATATGTACAGATTCATGATTGTTGTAGATAAATCTTGCTAGTGCTATGGATTCTTCAGGAATTTTTTTACGTTGAACGTTCATGGAAGTTGCAAAGTTGACCGATGCCGGCTAAGTTAGTTGATCGGCCAAGCATATACATATATATCTGGTGTGACTTTATTGCCGTATGCGATACATTTTATCGAAACAATGTTAATATGGTGTCGACTCGAATGTCTGTAGAAGACAGAGTTCAATGCTATTGACGTATTGCTAAAGTGCGTCGAGATTGTGAGGTTGAAGTATGAAACTCCCTTCGTAAAGTGAGCGGATATTTCGCTATGGAGGCGCCCATCTTTTATTCGCTACTTCAGTAGACAAAACAAAATGGTTAGAGATCAACTCGAGGCTGGACGGCAAAGCCCATACATTTACTATTCCATTACGCCGTTTAGCAATTATTTGTAATTGTATAAATTTGTATAACATAACAGTATTTTATAAATTATACCAGACATCAGACAAACAGTGTGGCTGCGTGAAATGTAGTTGGACGATGATGGGGCAAGCATTCACTGAGCGGGCAAATATACTACCAAGGAAGAAATGTTCCAGTTTTATCGAAATACGCGCAACATCATGTGGCTTTGCTCGTTTAAGCACAATGAGCTTTTCGAATCTGATATGCTTTTATTTCATATGATAACATCAAACAGGTGTTATTTTGTACATTTTTCTAGAATTCACTGTTCTGCGAAAATGGGTCTGACCCATATTGTCACATTTGTTCTAATAGCTGCTCAGAAAGAAATTGGTGTTTATCGCGCAAAAAAGGAAGAAAATGGTCTGAGATAGGCCGATCAAAAACAGAATTGAATAAATCCTACCTAGTTATATGGTTATATTTATTTGGATCATGTCGTCCTTTACGATATAATCCAATTATTTTTTATAGTACTCCTGTTCAAGGTTTAATGAATTGTGATTCTAGATTAATAGTTACGACAAGATTGCCAAGCACCCCCTCTTGTATAGCCGTTTCAACAAAGAATCATCAATTCATTGGCTATCATCCATAACGACAAACAGTGATTTAATTGAAAATATCGTGTTCCACAATCGGCACGTATGCCAAAACTAGCTACGACCCCCGACATGTCGTTGTCATCACCCGTCATTGTAGTGCTTGTAGGCAAAACCTGTCACATAATTCTGCTTTCACGGAACGTAAAAGGCCAGCCTCCTCGGACAAAGCACATGTTCCTTCATTATTATGGTTTAATTTTCCTAGTGGTATCGTCTTCCGTACGATGTATGAAAGCAGTTCCAGTAATATTCGCAAACATGGTCTGCTATGAATGCTTTCCTGGCTAGACCGCTTACTTCCACAAAATATTTACCCGGTAAGCTGATCTTGATAAGCTTACGCAAAGCAGATGCTAAAATAATTGAGCGGTTTCCCCCAGCCCTAATCGTTTAGCCTAGGATAGGCGGTTCGATAGAGACTACAATAGACATGGCCAAATTAAGACGCCTATCCGTAAACTTAACGAAAAGCCCAAGGCACAAGAGTAGGTGATGTACACACTGTAGGGCTATTTGACTAATGTAGTACAGCGATAAATATAAACTAATAACAAGATGTCTAAATAATGACGTTGCTAATAGGACCGAAAAAAAAAAGGAAATACTACCGTCGAGATCTGGCAAGATCGTTATCCCTTGCGAACAGCCATGTGCAGCACCCGCCTAATAAGACCAACTCCCCCCCCCCCCCCGCAACTGCTGGCCTTACGGCCTGCCGTCACGCATAAACCAACGTTTAGAAAGGCAGCTAGTATAAAAAAGGCTTGGTGGAAGGATAAGCTATAAGTGCGACGTATCTATCTTAAATGCTCCCTTAAAAGACAAGAGCATCGGAGATCGTATTTAAAAGCCTAAACAACGTAATATGATTTTTCGCTTACGGTCGTAAAAACTGGCAATTTACTCGCTGTTTGTAACCAAAATAGAGCAGTTAACTGGTTCTAAACCAATGCATACTACTCGGCTATAGCAGCTGTTAGCTAATGTAGGAAGTATTGTTAACATCAAGCAAAAAAAACAGAACACCCCTTTCGATTTTGTTATGACTTTCCAACTGCTACGTATATATCCCTGTCCGCATAATCTTGGGGGATACAAAAAGAAGGCGGGAATGTTTAAAAATAGGTGCTACGATATACATATCCGTACGTACGACACGTGTATCAGCACGGATTTAGCTAATCCGCACAATGCTAAAGGGAACCTAACGGAACAAAACAACAACGCATTGGACAAAAGAACCTCTGTGCCGAGAAAAATGCCTTCTAAATCTACGGCGAATAGCATAAGTAATTACTAAGGATGGAGGATTTCAGTGAAATAAACTGGTTGAAAGCCATATAATCTGATAGTAGATAATAGTTAGGCTCTGTTAAGTACTGATAGAGGGACCAATTTATATAAATAGAACATAGAGCCTCTTTATCATTCAGACAGATTTCGTCAGCGGCGAAATGGCTTTTATTGTCTGAGTTAGCAAATTTGTTTTTTATGTTTCAATGCAGCTTAGCCAACTTGGACAAATGAATAACTCGAAAACACCAGAAGTTTCAGCACTAATCATCTCAGGGTGCATGCACACTTTCCATAAAGATCCATTTTTTCTATTGCTTCAAATTTATGCGACCATTAGGTAAGTTCAAGCTAAAGATGAAGCTCAATGTTGATTAACGCCAAGGAAATAAAACATCATTTACCCTTAGAGACGGTCGGAACTTTGAAGGCGAATGAAGTTGTTCCCGTATTAGCTCGAAAATGCGCAAGGTGTGACCTTTATTTCTAAACAATTCAACATAAATACTCAAGCCACGCTATGCTCTAGGTAATATGCCTTCTAGTCGTCTTTAAGATTTAAGACGTTAACCAAAATTGCTTCTTTGCCTTCAAACGTTAAGCGACTCAGGGGGGAGGGGGTGTACTACAGTTTGAAAGGCTTTGAAATAGGTAGCCATTTTGACTTGCGTACATGCAAAATGATGTGGTGAGTTTCTATTTATACACGACAGTCAAATACTATTAAGAGTTGATTTGTTTATGAAATCTCGTTGCACTTGAACTACAGAAAAACGTCGGTCAGAATGGTGGTAAACCCCGCCTCGATTTGAACGTGGAAGCGGCCTGGGCACAAGGTTTCACCGGTAAAAACGTAACAACAGCGATTATGGACGACGGAGTCGATTATATGCATCCGGACCTCAGAGACAATTACGTAAGTAGTACACGTTCTTTATATCCTGAACCCCTTGTAGGCACTTCGAGAAATGAATATCGTTCAACAAACTCACACTCTGTATGACGTGGTTCTTCTACCATAACTGACTTTTATGATCTTGCATATACACCTATCCGCAAGAAAATACTACACGTAAAAGCCGTTGTTTCCGTAGATGCTTTGAGAAGCAAAGAACGCTTCTGTCGAACGAAAAGACAACAGATAACGGTGGAAAATAGAATATGATACCCTCAATCTGGGTCCGTATCGTGTCAGGAATAAAAAATGTAGAGGAATATGTATCCCAAGTTTGTCTACCTTTCGTTAAAAGATGCCCCACCTATACGCACTCTCTATTTCAGAATGCGCGTGCCTCGTACGATTTCTCTGGGAACGATCCGTTCCCTTACCCCCGCTATACAGATGACTGGTTCAATTCGCACGGCACCCGATGTGCTGGCGAAGTGGCCGCTAAACGGGATAACGGTGTTTGCGGTGTCGGAGTTGCTTATAATTCGAAGGTGATTAACAATGTTGATACAGTGCCCATAAATGTTGCTTCCCTAAGAAGCTGAGGACTCACTAGCTTTCATAAGCAGAGTATGTAATTACCTATAGAATAACACAGCATTCAACTAGTGAGCGTCATGCAATCGTACAAGTAGACCGAAGTGAACAAAAAAATTAGAGTCACCATCGCGCAGTGACAGTTGTATTTCGTTATGAGAGTCGTTTGTAAATGGGCTGTTACGGACATTTTCCAGGTGGCTGGCATTCGAATGTTGGACCAACCATACATGACTGATCTCATCGAAGCCAACTCGATGGGTCACGAGCCCCACCTGATTGACATTTACTCGGCGTCTTGGGGCCCTACCGACGATGGCAAGACTGTAGACGGACCGCGCAATGCTACCATGCGCGCAATTGTCCGAGGCGTTAATGAAGTAAGTCGTTATGAGATATTACACTAATCTACTAACAACTGCAGCCCACATACACAGAACGAGTACGTTGGCACTCTCCGAACTTGAACCATTGTTGTGTCTCTTCCAGCTCGTACACTGTTTATTGTCCGCTGCAAAAATGATCTAAGTCAGAGTGTCTCTGATGCTCATGAGATTTACATTCTTTCCAAATTTAGTACGACGTCGTCATACTGTCGTAGCCAAAGAGAATCTCAGCTCTGCTTACTCAGAATTTGCTATCCTATCGAGGTGCCACTAGGATTTCTGGAATCCGACAAGTGCTATTGGCATATTTGCCTTAGCACCCACGACGCACCAGTTAGGGCCATTTCGATTTGTCCAGATATCCTATCGAACGATCTATACGTTAAAAAAAAACTACTATTAGGTCTTTATTAAGTTGCTAATGCAGGATAATGCGAGTGGCAGTCCGACCTATCGGCAAGGGCCAATAGATCGAGGAACCCTTTGCCACAATTTTTTCGGGCTTGTTAGCAATTCCTCGTGCATAAAGAGCACTATGGATTGACAAAGGGAGAATAGTACCTACGGATTAAAGCGAAGCCAGCAATACATTGACTATAGTTTGCTTACTATTGAATAGTGATAAATTAGCGATTGGTACAAGAAACCGTGAGCAGTCCATTCTATCACTCCGTATTGCAGTGTCCATGTCAGTCCATGCGTTTTATAACGATTTACTGTGCGTCCTCGAAAGACCAGATAGATGCCTTATGTTCAAGAAAGCGTTGTGTTATGACCGGGTTGTATTTAGACATTTGTTCAAATATTGGAATATTGTTGTTTCGTTCGTCATTATAAAGGGACGTCGTGGTCTGGGCAACATCTACGTGTGGGCTTCCGGAGACGGTGGCGAGGAAGACGACTGCAACTGCGACGGATACGCGGCCTCGATGTGGACAGTCAGTATTAACTCGGCTATTAACAATGGAGAAAATGCTCATTATGATGAGAGTTGTTCATCGACTCTTGCATCGACGTTCTCCAATGGCGCGAAAGATCCTCATACCGGAGTGGTAAGTTTGATTTATGCCTAAACCTTATTGTGAGGTGCAATGCATCTCTGTGGTGCCGTTGTATTTATCCGATATAGACTACCTCCAAGCCATACCCCCAAAGGATGGTCCATTAAGGATAAACGCTTAAAGCTTATTAAACCTAACATCCAAATACTGAAAGTTTCCATCTCAATCTATGTTGATCTTTAAGATAAATAGGTTTACTGTGTAAGATACGAAATGCTGAGTTGAAACTTTTGGCTATGCTCTGACCTCTAAAAACAAACTCAAGCGTTGGATCGGTGATGCGGACAATTGTTTCCGCGTTGCACTTGTTAAAAATTATGCACTAGGATTACCATAATATAGAGTATTTAAACCGATCTAACGAATACAGGGCTGTATGATGACATGTGTGAGGCAGAAAGTTATGCGTTCATACGTGTAGCGTTTATAATGGGTGCCTACTCATTTTTGAGATGATTAATAAAACGATCCGAACGGTATGTTGGTGATGTGGCTAAATTTTGTTATATATATATATATATATATATATATATATATATATATAGTACAATTAACAAAAAAAGAACGTGTCAAAATCATCAATAAAGCAGTAACGACACAAAAGTACAAACTAATAATCTTAACGACATGATACTTATATTCCCCTTCTCCCTATGAGCTTTTATGAGAAACACAAATGATATATGAGTAAAATTACTAGTATTTCATTATGAAGATACTTACTATTTTCGCTAGTATAAATACACATACGTATATTAGAGAAAGACTCATAGACAGAACACACATGTGTGAAGGCTCCGTATGGCCCTCAGGCCACACAACGTTATGCACAAATCTACTGTTAAATGTGTTACGTACGCGATTTATATCGATATACGTTCATCGACCTCGCCCAGTCTCTGATTCTTCGAAACACAGAAAAAGATCATCAACACCTTGTTCTTGCGCACGTACTACGTTTCAACACCTCTCCCCTCCCTTGCTTTAATGTTGCCATCTAAATTGTGCTTATAATAAAGTTATTCAAGAAAATACAAACGACCTTGCCTCACAGATTGTTTTATTATCGGCTGGATAATGATTGTACATTACGGATAAGTGTGTATCTTTCTCTCGTCTTGTGAACTCCAGAACTCAATATTGTCTGCCTAAAAAAATTAACGACCCTAACCAACCGTTCATTCGATTGGTGTGATGGCTTTACCATCGTCAAAGACTGTCCCGTTAGATTATCTATTCATATTATACGTTGAAACGACCTATATAGAAAATAGAGAAATAGCGTCTATTTCCATACATTTTTTCAACATTTAGCTTTTATAAAAAAAAAAAATATTTCACAAGCAGGTAATCCATACTCAGCGACTCTTCTCTTGCGTGTTCAGGTGAGGTTTAAAATATTCCATCGTATGTCTAAAACTACATTTAATTAGCGGTAATATTAAATAACCCAAATACACACTTTAAACACCAAGTCTTCGTATTGACAAGATCGAAATCAATTCACAGAATAATTGAATTTTAAACTGAGGCTTCGCTTTCTAGTTGAGCTCGGGGCGCCCACGAGGTTGCAACATCGGCAACCCAGCCACTTCTCCAAACCTTCTTTCAAAAATATTTAATGCAGAGTTTTACGAGACTCCCCACATCCGCGTATACCCTCAACCAAAACATCTGAATACTGGTACAGGCACTTTTGCCATTTTTCTTCTTCTCATTGGAAAATACTTAGGGAAAAGCATACCCCAGGGTACATTAGTGGTTAATTTGGTAAGAGTTCTAAGTTCGGGTCTAAACATGGGTGAGAGCAAAATGACCAATTTACGAGGTTTGCTGGGCTAGCAGGATTACTTTGTGAGGCGATCAGCGTTAGTGTGGGTGAGCGCAGGTTTTAAAATGTATGTGTGTTTGGCAGTTCCGGGCAATCTGATAAAGGTGTAGGTAAATCACTAATACAATGGATCCAATTCAAGACAACTCGAATTTCTTAGACGGTCTTATAAAGGCAAGGTTTTTGGGTAGATGTCCTTTGCCAAGCTTCAGGTGAAGGTTCCTTCTTCTTTTCTAATGCTTACTAATATTTTGCTGTGGTAATTACCTGCCACAAAACGAAGCCGCGTCACCTATTTTTCTTCATTTTCCTTTTTTACATTGTTTCACGTCTGCCAGAAACTATTTTCCTAGTAGTTGTCGTTTCGGTAGTATAAGCGATCTCGCCCAACCATAGCTCTGTATCATATGTTGTTCCCTGCTTTTTATGAGCGGCTTTAACTGGGTGTTACCTTGAGCCCTTTCTATAGCATCACTACCATACAAAAGTACCTATGAAGCTAATTGTACCAAACTGTTGCTTGCCTAGGAAATTAATAGCGACGACCACTGATTTCATTATGAATTGATTACATTGAGAGGCAGTAGGATACATTTGCATCGTTGTAGGGCGTGTTACGATGGGGGCACAGTGTACAGCCATAAAGCACTGCTTCTATAAAGTCAAAAGTAATGCTTTGACTGAAACCGTAACCCGTTAATAAGCACAGTGGGTTCCATATTTATATCTAGGATAAGGCGATTGTAGCCTACACAGGGCTGAATAGCAAAGCATTTCGAAACACGAGTGGACCTGTCCCCTTGTGGCTTCTGTAAAGGCATCATTATTATTATTAGATGTTGTATTTTGTGTGTATATTGTAAAAGACGTATTATTCTACCATACTGGAATAACAAGAAAAAACAACTGCTATTACGATAAATAGAGTCCAGATGTTAGTTTATATGTAACGGGATGTACCCCGAATAAAATCAGGAAAAGAATGTCACCTACATAAACTTTTAAGCGAGCTCCATTTCGTTACGATAGACAAATCGACTCCTTCAGGTATTCCGAAATCTAAAAAAATAATTTATTTATATAGCAGAAATAGCAGTGTCGAAATATTCCTGGATTGGCTGCCAATCTGCTTGCCATACGCACCATGGAGTAAAGTGTCGAGATCCAGGTGAGACAGATGAGTTAGTGGAAAAAGCGGTTAATACGAGCTTTTTGATAGCAATATCCACAGGTAATAGAAATTAATAAGACCACAATTCCGTTAAACATACGTCGCCGACGTCTTTGGATCAGGGCAATTACGGAGTTTGGCAATGTTGGCAATGATGCTTGTGCCTAAAACTTCGCAGTTGCAAACAATTGAGACTTTTTCCCCATTCTGTTGAAAGTTTGCATATTCTAGAAATTTGATCAAAACGAAGGTAGCAGACGAGCAAGTCGCTCGCCGATTAACTCAAGTGGCTCTCGGACTTCGAGACGGTCGACCATCGAAAACCGCGTTGTAACTTCATAAGAGCTGGCAGTTGTACTATACCATGTAAGGGGTAGAAACGTCGGACCATCTTTTCACCCAGGTTGGACACGCCCACCATGGGAAAACGATGAGCGTTGCAAGTGACAACATTAGAACTGGGAGTACTGCGCCCAGTTGCGATGGGCTGAATCAGCAATGCATTCATTCGCACAAGAAGTCGTTTACGGGAGATAGGCCGCCACGCATAAACATACATCACAGAGACCTTCGAATGGGAATCGCTTGATTACCCGGGTCTCAGTCGGGATCCAATAAAAACACACTGGAGCAAGAATCGAACACTGAAGGCGCCCTCATACTTAAATTTAATCGCAGTTACTACTATACGGTCCCACATTTGACCCTATACGTACTGGTGGCAATGTGGCCCCTGGGCTGCGCTAAACGTATAGCGTGATGATGAACCTGATGCCTTCGTTAAATATGCATCGCCATATGCGTATCTTCTTTCTTTATTGGCGGTTTTGAATTCCGTGGCTTCTCAGCCATCTTCGCGGAATATGGCGGATAATCTGTATGATACTGAGGAAGATTGCAGGACGTGTAGCACCGTGAGTCGCCTGTAGCGTCGTGTATGATAAAGTATGGTAATTAAATAAAATTGCTATCGTGCAGCCAAACTACCAATTTAATTACACTGAATACAAATATTAACACGCAGAATCGTCATGTTCAAACTAGATGTTTTACAGATTTAGAAATACATTTAAAAACGATTTAAAAACAAATCCATTACATCGAATATGAAAAACTACAGCGGCTGAAGGGAAATCGAACGATACATAAATAGCAACAGCCGATACGCACTTGGCACACTCGTCTGGGCAATGGACTGGAGTGTCTGGCAATAGATTGACCCCCAATAAGTGCCCCCCAAGCTGGCGAAGCTATGATGTTGAAAATAAGCTACTCACAACAGCGTTTCGACACATCTATCTAATAGTTAATTATTATAGTTGACATAACTTCCTTGCTTCCCGTATGAAGCAAGGAAGTTATGTCAAAATACACTTGAAAAGAATCCGCGGTCATTGGCTGCATTTGCTGCGCAATAGGAAAATCTTCACAAAGTCCATTGAAGAATACTGTTCCATTGGAGTGCTATGATCGTTATTTTGCGTTTAGTAACCCATCAATTAGCCAAATAATTAATCGCTAACTGCTCTATTACCGATAATTGCAGTTCAACACTTAATTAATAATTTCACTTAATTTCATAGTTATAATATATTTAATTGCAGGCGACGACAGATCTCTATGGGAAGTGCACAAAAACTCATTCTGGAACATCAGCTGCCGCTCCTGAGGCTGCCGGTGTTTTCGCCTTGGCCCTTGAGGCAAAGTAAGAAATAAAGCCCATGCAATATTTTTGTGTGGCACAGATACCTAGTATCGTGTAGGCTTGGTGACCAAATTACATATCTAAGTTCGTCTTAGTTTTATTATTTTTTTCTATTGCTACTTAGCCCACAAGGTGAGCGTTGGTTTCCCGAGATATCCTGGAACGCCACTTCCGTTTCTGCGCAATGGACCAACTACACAACCAGAATAGATTGTCTTCGAAGGGAATTCTGTTCTGAAGCGCCGCCGTCTTCTACGGTTTAGTTGGGGACTAGTTAACGGCACAACAAGAACGCTGCTAGTCCCGATGCTTTGAATGTAGTCGAACTAGAAATTAGCCACATTACAAATATAGTAAATCACTTGACCGTTCATTAACAACAATCGTCTGTTAACAACAAACTGTACCCCGATACATTATCAAAATGTTGTATCAGCATTCAGCAAACGAATAGAGTTTGTGTCACCTAAATCGGTAACACGTGTTTTATGAGAGGTCTTTAATAAATCATTAATGAAGTGATCTCAATCGTTCCTCTAAATTTTCGTATGTGTAATGCGCATTTGTCGTGTGCTTCGTTTCGAACCGTTAGTCCTCAGTTGACTTGGCGCGACGTCCAACATCTGACAGTCCTTACGTCCAAGCGGAATTCTCTGTACGATGCTAAGAAGCGATTCCACTGGAAAATGAACGGTGTCGGCCTAGAATTCAACCATTTGTTTGGCTATGGGGTCATGGATGCAGGAGCAATGGTAGCATTGGCAACTGAGTGGAAGACCGTACCGCCGAGATACCATTGCGAAGCCGGGGCTGTTCGCACACCCAGGTAAAGGCTTTTGTTTGCTTTTGCAAAAACAATGGCTTTCTTGTTCAATACGGCGATCTCGCTCAAAACATTCAGCGCCTAAAGAGAAAGAAATATCCCAAAAGGAGTTCGCTTTATATTTGAAGAGAATACTAAAACAATAAACAGAAACTGTTCAGTGTTAGATGCTCCGTTGAGGACTTTTTGCAGAAGTAAATTACATTGCTTGCTATTATATTTCTTCACAGGCGCTTCACGGAGGGCTCCTCTGCCACCATAAAAATTGAGACAACCGCATGTGCCGGCAAGGAGACCGAAGTGAATTACATAGAGCACGTACAGGCTGTTCTCAGTCTAAACGCAACTCGACGGGGAGAGGTTACCCTCTATTTGGTGTCGCCATCAGGCACTCGGTAAGCACCGACCGAAATAACGGACATACTCGTTCTTTCCAAGAGAACGAACAAGGTTCTGGAAATAACTGATTGGTTCGCCCATTTTTTAAGCTAAAATGAAAATCTCATTTGAACGCAGAGCGGTGCGATTCATCGCAATCTGCGTACAGGTTCCAGATTGAATGTTCTTCGTTTCAGATACATTGCCCTCTTGTGACTGCGCTCAGCAAAGTGTTTCGTTCTGATCTTGAGTGTCGTTTTTTAAAACGCTATTAGTAATTATAAATAAACTACTAAGTTACAATAGTATTCGTGATGGGTCAGTACTGACTTGTTAAAATACTAAACTGCAGGGCAGGGTGTGATATGGGTTCGAAACCTGGCGCGGATGCAATCCGTTCCATGCTGAAAGCCAGCCGTCCGAAACCGCGCTAGCAAACGTTAAATTTAAACATTTATTTAACTCGGTTCGTTGAGCGGGTGGCAGAGCTTAGCGGCGATGCAATTTTGATTCAAAGAACGTTCGTTTCAGGTCGATGATTTTGAGCCGTCGACCCCACGACGACGACCACAGAGACGGTTTTACGAAGTGGCCGTTTATGACAACACATACTTGGGGCGAAAACCCGAAGGGGCGTTGGCAGCTAGAAGCGCATATTGGCGCTCAGGAAGGCGATACAAAACAGACAAAGCAAGAGAAACCAAGTGTTGCAAAAAACCTTGAAGGATTTGTGCTTGAATGGACGCTCATGGTGCATGGCACAAAAGACCCTCCATACAAGGATCTGCCGATCCAGGATGAGAACAGCAAACTTGCCATCGTCAAGAAGGCTCATGAGGATTACCTTAAGAAAAAGAAGCATTAAGCGAATTTCGCCTTGTGGACAACTTCTTTAAGTTAAGCTCACTTAAATCGTCAGGTGATGAAACGATCTAAGTCAACAAAAATTTCAAGCTTTATGTAAAATAGTTAACTTATGGATTGCTAGCTATGACTTTAGTAAAATTCCGAAGGATGTAAGCAAACCAAATCATGGAGCCGAAAGAGATAGAGTTGAATATTTTTCATTGTTCTGATCAAATCGTGGCCGATGACAGCCACAGTGTTGCACTAGTTAATTTTTCAAGCTGCGAAATATCGGATCAAACAAAATATACCTCTCCGAAAATACTTGCTCCTGAAATCGATAAATACAGCTACGGTGTCGTCCTGACAAATGTTAAAGACTTGTTTTCTATTAAAGTTTCTCATTGGTGGCTGGTACAATAACCACTATAGAGGACTAAGGAGAGGTCCTGTTGTTGGCCGTATTCGAGACAGCTTAATTTGGAACTCGAACCCAATCAAGACGTCACCCATAAATTGACGCTGTGGAAGTGTCTAAAAAATTGGTGGACGGACGGCCAACGCTTGAGGATCTATCCCGACGTGCCCGTTGTTCATCTTTTGATAATAGTGAAGTTGCAGCCCTGATTTTGACGATCCCCCGAACCTCATTAGAGTCACAGCACTGTAAGTATGCCGCAAACATATCACAGAGGCAAGATATATAGGCAAAGCGGTGAGGTAGTACCAAGACGAATGGGATCGTGCCATACATTTAACAGCAATTACTGATATCATTTTGATGCGGCTCTGGTATTAATTTCGCGTTTATGACTGTTGAACGACATAGGCAACTTCAGCTGTACTTGACGCAGTAGTAGTTTCTCATAGTTGTCTATACATTTCTACATACGTGTTTGTAGTTAATAGTTACTAAACGACTTACAGAGCTCTATTTGGGTTACGGGAATTAGCTATAAATTTACATCGACGGGCTTATCGACGATTTTATATATATATATATAATCTAAAACAAAAAAAACATTTAACGCATTGTTATATATATATATATATATATATATATATATAACAATGCGTTAAATGGTTTTTTGTTTGTTATTTTCTAAATTTTGGGAACATGCCTGAGCTATGGGAACGTAAACTGATTTCTCCATCTTTGTTTACGCGGATAATTTTAAAACGCACCTTCCTTATGAACATCCCCAGCTTTCCCCCAGGATTGTAAAATATTATGCGTTCATTTTTGAACAAACAATCGCTAGTATTATCATTGTTATTATATATTGACACTTCATTGAAAAAGTTTGGTACAGCTTTACAGTATTCTTTGAGCATATGCGGTAGCTTCCAAGAAAAGAAATCAAGTTACTATTAAAAAATTTGGTAAAATATTATTGCGGGTTAGCCTTAAGGACAACGTTATTTCTAAGTATTTTTGTCGTACACTCGAATGCGTTGTTATTACCAGGTTGAATAGATGAGATAAGTATCTATCTATAATGTGGGTTTTCTGTGCGATAGGCTTCTTGGCTGGGAAATGAAATATTAGTCATTTGTAGAACGAATTAGAGAGTCTACTTTGGTACGCCGGCCCAAGAATAGTCAAAGTTATTGTGGGACTTCTACCAGACGCGTCTGAACTATTATAGGCACCCTAGAACTAGAAGAAGAGAATATGATCTAAGGAAATTTTGTCATGCTACACTGTTGGGTTCAAGAAGTCTATCGACGTTGTGCTATCATAGGCGCTAGATATCGAGATGAAGAAGCGTTTCTAGCAGTTGTCAGCATCGCGATCACGTTGGCAGCACTCTTTTAAATCGATGGGAGCACACACGTGCGCATACATTTAAATCTCTGGTCAACAATGCTAGGTCCTGCTGTCAGTTACTGGACCGTCACCGCAATCGAATAGCCCAGCAAGAACCGCTTTAACCGTAATGACGAAGAGGCATTGTCCGCTTCTATAAGTAATTCTGAACTCGTTATAGCTTAAGAGTAACGTTATCAAAATCCATAAATCTGTAAAACACGATCGGGCTAACCAACCAACCAACCAACCAACCATCATAAGAACGTCCGTTTTTTTGTGTACGTGTAACGTTAAAGATGATGCGTATAAGCCATTCCACCATCAGCTGATGATCACTACGTCTTGGTCATCTGATGGTCATTCGGCAGATACATAATATGTGACCAGCCTCCATGTGTCGAGTGCTGATTCATGTCCTGTTACATTCATCCGAGAAGTAACAAGCATATCATGCCTCTTTATGATATGCCTATAAGTAAAGGTGCAAGGTGACACACTTAGTCAAGTAGAAAATATCTTGCCGCTTACTTGATTACTTCACAGAACAATCGGTTCTGTGATTACTTTATCTTCGAAAGGTCCCGACATCTGGCCTTAGTAAAAAAATAATAAAGGACATCGACAATTTGACGTACTAAATATCAAGTATATTGTAGGTGAACCTAAGATGGACGGAGACATCCTGTGGGGGCCCATCCCATCCCATCCCATCTCATCTCCGCAGATCATCTTCCGGCCTTTTTTAAACACATAAACACAACACATATATACACATAAATACGCACAGATGCGAAAAGAAACGTAAATATACCTGCAATATCATCCGCCCTCGGGTGTAATTGAGAAACACAAAACTTCAGAAAACGCCGAAGCACCGTGAAAAGGGATACCAAATCAGTTTTGTGTCGTCAGATAAATTCATGACAAGACCAGCCTCCCCAGCAACAACAAGAACAACCCGTTGCTATTATTAGAGTCTACAAACATAGGTGAAGATGATGATGATAACAATAAAAGATGATAAACAGAGCCACATATTCACACAAAGCACAAGTTGTGCAGATATACATAGGTACTAAGACAGAATACGCGGGGTGCATTCGATGTATAGCATGATAACACCGACAAACTTCTTCTCTACGTTTCAATCGCCCCCAAACCGGCCACCCGGTAGAGGTAAGGGGGCGATTTCAAAGATAAATGTGATATATATGAATAAAAGGTAAATATCGAGTCATTAGCAACAAAAATAATAATATAAATATAGTAATATAAATAATAATAATAATAATGAAAACAGCAGGAAAAACAATACAACAACAAAAATAATGTGTTATTATATCTTAGCAATATCCAGGGCAAAGGATTATTGTAATACGAAGAACTCTATACGAATAAGATGCAAACGGCTTCCATAGATAACACCTTCTGCAACCAAGGCATCAGATAATCTTCAGTCGAAATATGCGACAACAGTGAGCTAATACTGATAGTCCAATAAAATAATGGACTTATGCCATTGTTGGGATCACTTTACAAAGGTGTGAAATGAAAGGCATAAAACGATTAAACACGAAAAAACATGGCCTGAAAATTATTATGATGGTTATAATGATAATGGTGATGGCCGACCAACGGAAAAATACACATATATATACAAAGAGGGATTTATATATATA